>NW_028327175.1:171072819-171226747 GCF_987537825.1 Furipterus horrens | reverse complement strand
AACCCTGCTCTGGCTATCTTGGGAGGAAGTTTCAAATTAAGTATTGTTTTGGGTTCTGTTGTCTAGTGAACTCTTAACTAAACAAACATTTAGAAGAAATGCTTGAAATTCTAATAATTTAGAGAAAGATTGCATTTGTGGAAATAACCTACTAAAAGACCAAGAAGAAAATTTCAAGTTGATTACAAATGCAAAAGCAACCTCATTTTCATAATTCTTAGCCAAAAGAAAAATGAAAGCAACAGGAAACAATGAAAGTTACAAAACAAAATATGAAAGGGGACACGATATATAAATAATATCACAATGAATCCCCAGGCCAAGTAGTTCAGTTAGTTAGAGTGTCATCTCATATGCCAAGATTTCAGGTTTGATCCCTGGTCAGGGCATGTACAAGAAACAACCAAAGAATGTATCAATAAATGAAACACTTTCTCTCTATCTCTCTCACTCTGTCTCTCTGTCTCTGTCTCTGTCTCTGTCTCTCTGTCTCGCTCTCTCTCTCTCTCTCTCTCTCTCTCTCTCGTCAATTTAACAAAAAGAGGTCACAATAGAAAAATAATACTAAAAATCAGTTTCATTTTAGAAACTGAAGGCAGGATTAATACTAAAGATATAAATGACCAATTTAAGAAGCTAGCCTAAATGTAGAAAAAAAGAACAATAAATTTTTTTAAAAAGAAAAAATAGTGGTTATGGGACACATCTGATTACTAATATGCTTAATGGAAAACCCAAACAATTCAAGAAGTGCTTTAAGAGAAAACTTTCTTGGATAATATGTCTTACTCAGTTGTAGGCATGCCCTTGGAAAGTCATCAAGCATAGATACTAGGCCTGATACTGCCTCTACCATGTCTCCAAGAGTAACATCCTAGGGACTCATTTAACCAGGTCCTGTCTTTTCTGGAAACCCAACCTTGAGACAACCTTCATACACTTCCTTAAAAATTGGCTAAAGTATTTGTGCCGCATGGAATGCTTGTCTAAATTGCTCACCCAAGTTATGCTCCTTGCTTCCAAAATACCTTATACTTCTCCCTAAATCTTATTACAACACAGGGGAACAATTTTTAACATAATTCCTGTTGAGTTTGATTTTTCAGCTGTTTTAGACTTAAATAGACATGCTGATTTCAAAACTGCAGTTAGTTTTCTTCTGTCACATCAAGATTTTCTGTACAGCTTATCTTAATGTGACCACTCTTGGCTGGATTGAGCCTGGATCAAGGGAAGCACTAGTGTTCTCCTATTGGCTGAGAGCAAACCTCTGTCAAGTGGGGAAGGGTGGGGAATGACCTTGGAGACCAGCAACAGGTTCATACTTGTCTAGGCTATTCAGTTACACATGAGACAGTGTGGTAAGAAGTTGTGTGCCGCTCTATATAGTGAATCATATTCTGAAGTGTAGTCCAAGTTCTTGTCTGTATATAAGGAGTTAGCAGAATTCTTTTTTTATTTACATACACACATATTTCATTTCCTTCAGGTCATGTCTGCCTCTGCTATTTCTCATCGTAAGTGCCTAAACAACCCTGATTCATTTTGTTATATCTGTGTCAGTTTCACCATTCCCAGGCAAAGGACAAACATCAACGCATTTGTCAGGCAAGCCTATTTTTCATATTTTAAAGTAAAACTTGGTGATCAAGGTACATCTTGGGCCACTCAAAAGGTGTGGAAGCAGTGTGTCAAGAGTTTACGGATGTGGACGAAGGGAACATGTGATAAATTGTCATTTGGTATACCTATGGTTTGGCGAGAGTCCAGAGATCATTCAAGTGTCTGTTACTTTTGTATAGTGAAAACGTCAGGATATAATAAGAAAAGTAAATGTAAAGTAGAGTATCTTAGTCTATCATCAGCCACACATGCAGTGCCTCATTCAGCTGAAACCCCAGTGCCAGTTTTCAATGAACTACCCTCTTTTGAAAAACAGTAGTATGGTGAAGAACTAAGTGAGAGCATTGATGAAGATTTTGAAATTGAAAATGATTCAGTTCATAAGGGATTTGATCAGCATGAGTTGAATGATTTGCCATGAGATTTGGGACTATCAAAAGAGGCTTCAAAACTCCTAGCATCAAGACTTCACAAGAAAAATTTGCTTGAAAAAAAGAGCGAAGGTATCTTACTTTCAATCAAGAGAGTGCAGTACTTTCGAAGTGATGGTGGTTTTGTGTATTGCCATAACATACATGGTTTCATGGAGGAATTGGGAATTCCAATCTATAACACAACTAAATGGTGACTGTTCATCGATAGCACAAAGTGGAGTTTGAATTGTGTCCACAATGGCAATTTATTTGGTGCAGTCCCAATTGGCCATTCGGTTTGTTTTCATGAAGAATATGAAAACACAAAGAGAGTCATTGATCTGTTGCAATATCACAAGCACAATTGGATCATCTGTGTTGACCTTCAAATGGTCTGCATCCTTCTTGGTCAATGATGCAGATACAGCAAGTATCCCTGTTTTCTGTGTATGTGGGACAGCAGAGCTCATGAGAAGCATTGGGTGGAGTCAAATTGGCCTCCAAGATCTGATCTCAAACCTGGTGATCCAAACATTCTCATGAGCCACTTGTTGACAGAAAGAACATTCTATTCCCACCTCTGTACATAAAACTGGGTCTCATGAAGCAATTTGTTAAAGCTTTGCCAGCTGAAGGAGACTGTTTCAAGTATCTCATTTTTGCATTTCCTAGCCTGTCATTTGAAAAGATAAAATACTTTAATATGTGTGTTTGGTAGCAGAACTTTACTACTTGTACACAATTTGACTTACAGTAACAATATATAGGCTTTATATGAATAAAATAACTCTAAATAAACAGTATACTCAGGTAATTTTTTTCTTTCCTTTCCTTCATATATACATTTTGTATGTTTTTTGGGACAAAGGGTGAGTATCCTGTACTTTAGAAAGTTGATGTGATAGAGAAAAACTGGGGTCATTTTTGGATTCAGATGCTAAGTTAGTCAAAAACAAGTGTCGTATCTAACTCAACAAAAATTGTGTTCCCCAGTGAAATTTAAGCTAATTCCTGGTGTATTTAATAAATTGTTCTATTCTGTAACTAACAGTATACTATAAGTGCCATGAAGGAGGACCCTATGTTTTTCTCACTGTCTCCTAGCAATTCTGAATCAAAGAAAAAAATGTAAACAAAGGAAATATATTAGTTTTATATTGATAAAGATAAAATAAAGTATTACTTAACATAAAATGTGTAGATCTAAACAACTAGACATCAAAATGTGAAGTTATTTATCCAACACAAATTTATGTATTTACCATTAGATGCTATTACAAAGTGACACACACACACACACACAAAAAAAAAAAACATTAAGTTTAAGAGAAGGAAGAATGAGCAATGCTACATATGCAACTGCAAGCAGCAGATGAGAGCAGGGCATGATGGCCCATCATGAGGGATTGGGAGTAATAAAACACTGATGGGAGGAAAGGGATACATTTGCAAGGATCCACTCTAGTGGAACAATAAAGAACAGATTTGGGTTTGTCTTTCTATCTGATTACAAGTAAGGGAATTTCAAATGCAATAGTGGTAATTGTTAGCAGTCTAAAAAAATTAATGGCCATGATACCCCTGAGTATCAAGTAGGATAAATCAATTCATCAGAAACCCATGGTTCAAATAATTAGAAGTTTTATAGTTATGCATTAATACATTTACTTTATTTTCAGCCATCTTGTTTCTTCTGTATTTGTTACTTAATTGTGTTTTTAATCTAAAGTTTGTTGAAATTTTTCTGTATGTCTTTAACATTGTTGGTTAATTTTGATTTCCATCTGCTTTAATGAGCTTTTGTAGAATTATCTTTCAATTCCTATCTACTTGCATTGAAAACATAAGAAATAGACTCAGTAGGTTTTAGAGAGTCCTAATTAGCACGATCAGAAGAATTCATTGAAGGCATTAAAAGTTGACATTAAAACATTGTATTTTATGGAAGCTGGAAAGCTATACATTGATGACACTATTTGAAAGATATTGAGAAATAAAGAAAACAAAATGAAACACACACACACACACACGCACATATAACTTTGGAATGACTCATATTGACTTTTACATTTAGTGACCTAATTTTTTCCTTCTTCTATCTTGCCAGTTTTGTGGAGTATTTTTCTTGTCAGTAGGTGGAATTAAGTGAAAATATATGCTTAGAAAAACCCTCAGTTCTAAATCAAGTATATTCCACAGTCAAAAGCTCTAATAATCTTGTAAATATAAAAGATGTTGCAATGTAAAAATGTTTTCCCTTGGCATTGTAGTATTTCATCACCCAGCCATATGTAAGATGTGGAAGGATTCAGAAGCACCAGTATGAAACTTTTACTTTGGGCTTTTTCCCTATGTGAACTTTATGTATTTTTAAACTGCAATTTATAAGAAATAAGAATTAACTGTGTTCCCAATAACTCTTAAGAATTATAATTCTAAGAGTATTAAAACAAAACTTAAAATTGGCTACATAGCATTTACTAAGTATGTACTATTAAGAAATAATTGTGATATTTGGAATTTTTTAAAAAGATAATGAAGGACATTACTTTTTTATGTTAAATAATTTTTAGTTTTAAATTAGAGTTGACATACAAAAGAATGTTAGCTTAGGTATACAACCCAGTGATTAGACATTATATAACTTTCTCAGTAATCATCCCAATAAATCTCTTACCCATTTCACACCATACATGTTTATTATAATATTATCCAGTATATTCCCTCTGCTGTACATTATACCCTGTGACTGTTCTGTAACTACTAATTTGTACTTCTTAAACCCTTCACCTTTTTGAGCCATCCCCCCAAGTTCTCTCTCACCTGATAATCATCAAAATGTTTTCTGTATCTATGAATCTGTTTCTGTTCTGCTTGTTCATTTATATTTTTTAGATTTAATTGTTGATAGCTATGTATTTATTGTCATTCTATTATTCATATTTTTTACCTTTTTCCCTTCTTTTTAAAGAGATCCTTTAACATTTCATTAATACTGGTTTGGTGGTGATGAACTCCTTCAGTTTTTTTCTTGTCTGGGAAGCTCCTTATAAGTCCTTTGGTTCTAACTGACAGCTTTGCTGGGTAGAATAATCTTGGTTGTAGGTCTTTCCCTTCCATCATTTTGAATATTTATTGGCAAAGTTTCTGGTGAGAAATCAGCTGACAGTCTTATGAGAGCACCCTTCTAAGTAACTAATGCTTTTCTCTTGCTGATTTTAAGATTTTCTCTTTGTCTTAAACCTTTCGCATTTTAGTTACGATGTGTCCTAGTGTGGGCTTTTTGGATTCATCTTGTTTGAAACTATCTGCACTTCCTGGACTTGCATGTCTATTTCTTTATTAGGTTAGGGAAATCTTCCATCATCAATTTTTCATTTGTTTTCAATTCTTTGCTCTCTCTCTCTTCTCCTTCTGGCACCCCCATGATACAAACATTGACACGCTTGAAGTTCTACCAGAGGATCTTTACACTATCCTCAATTTTTGAATTGTTTTCATTCTTGCTTTTTTGATTGGGTGTTTTCTGTTTCCTTGTTTTCTAAATCTCTGACTTGATTTTCTGATTCATATACTCCACTATTGTTTCCCTGTAATGTATTCTTCATTTCACTTAATATATTATTTATTTGTGACTGGTTCTTTTTTATATTTCTTAGTTCTGATTTTATGTTCCCTATCTCTTTGTTGAAGTTCTCACTAAGTTTATCAAGTCTTTCCCTAAGTTCATTGAACATCCTTATAATCATTGTTTTGAATTCTGCTCTTAGTAGTTACATCTCTCCATTATGTTTAGTTCTTTTCCTGGAGTTTTGTTCTGTTCTTTTGTTTGGGTCATATTTCTTTGTGTTGTAATTTTAGCAACCTCTTGTATGTTTTTTACTATGTATTGAGTAGAGCTGCACCATCTCCCAGGCTTGGAAGAATGGCTTTATTGTAGTAGATGTCCTGTAGGGTCAAGTGGCACAGCCTCCTCATTCACCAGAGATAAATACTCCAAGTGTTCCCTAAAATTACATAGGTTATGTAAACCCTCCTGTTGTAGTTGAGCCCAGATTGCTATTCACATGTCAATGTTATAAATTTACCTCCAGTCCTATAGGCTCCAAAGAATGGCTGCAACCACTGTGGAAGATCATCTGTGCAGAGGCAAACACCATTGAGCAGGACTTACTTCAGCAGAGCTTTGGTGCCTGCTGAGTCTGCCCCTTGGTTGTGTCATTTATGGAGGTGGGTGAGTGGTGTTTTGACATGGTCTGAAACTACATCAAATTTCCTGGCTCTAGACCCTCCCGGGAGGTGCCAACCAAGCTTCAGTAGCCAGCTGTGTTATTCCTGGGGCCACATGGCATGTCCTACAAAGTGACCTGCAGATGGCTGCCATTTGTGCTAGGCTTAGAGTTGCACAGGAGAAGCCACGCTGCTAACGAAGTCCACCTGCCACTAGTGTCAAGCCTGGGTCCACTTAGCAAGAGGTATAACACACATTGAGGCCAGATGCTGCTTGTTAGATTTTTAGAAAAGTCTGAAGCATGAGCCAAGACAGGTCATTTGTATGGAAAAACCACTGGAAACAGGTTGGGTAGGCACACAAGTTGGGTGGAATTGGGTCTCAGGGAATCACCAGGGCAGGGCAAACAGTGATAGCCAGGTTGATGGAGACTCAGCTATGGCATCTGCCTGCCAGCTGTATGGGAGAAGGGCTCAGCAAAGAAGCGATGGCCTCTGTACATACCTCTGTCTGGGAGAAAGTGAGACAATTCAGTTTCTCCCTGTATGTCCCTGGTGTCTTTCTAGTTGCAACCACAGTGCTGCTGATTAGAGCTAGTGAATCTGAGTAAGTCTGTGTATGGACTCTATAAGAGGAATACCTGGGACATCAAAAGCCCTCTCTCTCACTCAGCTACAATTCTTGCTGGCTTGTACAGCCAGTAATCATGGAGATTTCTCTTCCTGACACTAGAAACCTTGGATAAGGGGCCTAACATGGGGCTGTAACCCATCATTCTTTAGGCAAAACCTCCACAGCCAAGATATCCCTCCCAATTTTTATCCACCACACATAGGTGTGGGACCAGACATTTGGTGTCTCCACCCCTCCTACCAGTCTCATGTGATTTTTTCTTTATAGCTTTAAGTTGTAAGACCTCTGTTCAGCTAGATTTCAGGCATTTCTGAATGATCATTGTCCTGTAGTTTAGTTATAATTTTGATGTGGTTGTAACAGGATGCAAATAGTCCATTAACATACTCCATCATCTTGACCAGAGGCCATGTCATTGTGATTTTTGTGTGTGATTTTCATTCATTTATATATCACCTATTTTTAATCTTTATTTAGGTTAATTTGTATGTGTGTGTCTTATTTTTGCATTTCTAATTTTCCTCCCATTTTGATGATACAGTAATTGTTGCCCTCTTTTTTCTTAAATTCACAGCTTTGAGGTGAATATGGCAAAGAGGATGTTTTTACTCATGTAGTAATGTATAAAAGGAAAGTCCTTTTAATTTATTATACTCCAGTATAATTATTAATATCAAAAAATGAGGTTTAGAACTAATTTTCTATGCCAAGCTATTTGTACTAGATAAAAGGATCTAGAAAATTTTAAGAAATAGAATTAACACATTTATATATAAAGTGCTCAATAAGAATCATGAAAAAGTAACATAAAATTGGGTCAAAAACTGCTAAAGTTAAATGAATATTTATTTAGGGTCAGTTTGCAAGCAGATATTAAAATGGGTTGATCTTTTACAGTTGTATAACTAAAGCAGTAGAACAGCTCTAAAATGGCCCTGGCTGGTATGGCTCAATAGATTGAGCACCATCCTGCAAACCAGAGGGTCACCTGTTTAATTCCCAGTTGGGACACATGCCTGGGTTGTAGGCCAGGTCCCCAGCTGGGGTCACACAAGAGGCAACCACACATTCATGTTTCTCTTCCTCTCTTTCTCCCTCCCTTCCCATCTCTCTAAAAATAAATAAATAAAATCTTTTACAAAATGAACATATTTACCCAAACACTTACAATATGAATAAATGAATCTCAAGTCGGAATAATTTTGCCTCCCAGGAGACATTTGACAATGTCTGAAGACAGTTTTGATCGTCAGAATTTGGGGATAGGGGGTCATGGCATTTAGTATATAGAGGCCAGGGATGCTGCCTACAACACACAAAAAAGCCCCATGCTCCAAAAAATAATTGTCCAATCCTAAATATTAATAATGTCAAATTAGGATGAGAAAGAAATCTGTGTCTCATTAATATAATTCCGCTAAGGATATATTTGTTGGTCATTGCTCTAGATGAGATGTTCTTTGATATAGCATATTTAATTTATAGGTGTACAGGACAACATACCACTTTTTCTCAAATCTCAAAATATTCCATTGATCATTTTAAGAAGCACTCAGAAAAATTCTAATAATGAGCAAATCCAGACAGACATTCAAGCTGAGCAGGCATCTTAAACGCCTGACAGATTAGGTCCTTTTCTTAGTCATTTTTTGTGATGCGGGCCCAACTTGTGACTTCCTAGATTCAATTAGCCTGTCAATTACTAACCTACTCTTCATTTCTAGCCCTTTATTTCTAGCACTCATGTCCACAAAACAAGCCACTGGGAGCATTTTTTATAAAAGATTAAAATTCAACCAATGAATGAGACTATGAGCGTGACTTAAAAAATCTAGAAGGTGGCTTTCTAGGTAAAGAGAGTATAATCAAAGATGTATGAGGAGAAAGACAAAGGAGGAAACCATGAGAATACCACCCAGAGGTGTCAGGTACAGAAACAGTGAGAAACAAATACAGAGCATGAACATGAATGGCTGTTACCATGACTTGAATTAGTAATGTTTGGAAGGGTGCTGAGTTCAAAGATGAAAGCCTTCTTAAAAAGGGCGTATGCTGTAGATGCTATATTTTTCCAGTGTAAAGCACAGAGTGTGTCCTCAATGACTGAATGGCACTGTATAAAAAAACTCTGTGCCAATGTATCTAAGATTGTAAAATTTTGCATGATGGATAACAAACATTTAAACATTAGCTTCCTATTTCAACCTTGGACTGAATTTCTGTGGTGAATTTTCATGAAGTTGATAAAAAGAATAAACTGGGGAAATATACATATATTAGAATAATTCATCATACAATTTTACCTTATTAAAATAGATGAAACAATCTTAATCCTTATATAAATGATATTAATTCATTATTATTTATGACCAAATTAATTTACCTTCTCATTTGCATGACAGAGAAAAACTAATATTCTACTTATATACCAAACACAGGATATTAATTCATATTTATTGATTCCAGGTGATCAATCTTTCCAAAAGTATATCTTCTTTGGGTATTTGATAGTACACACTGTTAAAATATTGAAAATGTTCAAGGAAATATCCAGAAGAAAAAGAAAATACAAAAGAAATTGAGAATAAGAGCCAGGGAAAAACTTAATATGTACTGGAAAAAAAATTTCATTCTAGTAAGTAAATTAAGATAGGCATTTTAAGAAATACAAAACTTTTTTATGTATTGCTGGATCCTGTTTGCCAATATTTTGTTGAGGATTTTAGCATCTATGTTCATCAGTGATATTGGCCTGTAGTTTTCTTTCTTTGTTGTGTCTTGACCTGGTTTTGGAATTAGGGTAATACTGGCTTCATAGAAAGAGTTTGGGATTTTTCCCTCTTCTTGGATTTTTTGGAATAGTTTGAGGAGGGTAGGAGTTAGTTCTTCCCTAAATGTTTTGTAAAATTTACCTGTGAAGCCATCAGGTCCAGGGCTTTTGTGTGCTGGGAGATTTTTGATTACTGTTTCAATTTCATTCTTTGTTATTGGTCTGTTGAGACTTTCCACTTCTTCTTGATTCAGTTTCAGAAGGTTATATGTATCTAGAAATTTGTCGATTTCTTCTAGATTGTCAAATTTCTTGCCATACAGTTGTTTGTAGTAATTTCTTACAATCATTTGTATTTCTGTGATATCAGTTGTGATTTCTCCTCTTTTATTTCTGATTTTGTTTATTTGGGTCTTCTCTCTTTTTTTCTTGATGAGCCTGGATAGAGGCTTGTTGATTTTGTATATTTTTTTGAAGAACCAGCTCCTAGTTTTGTTGATCTTTTGAATTGTTTGTTTGTTCTCTATGTCATTTAAATCTGCTCTGATCTTGATGATTTCCTTCCTTCTTGCCCTAGGCTTTGTTTGTTATTGTTGTTCTAGTTCTTGTAGCTTTAGGGTTAGATTTTTTTATTTGAGATTCTTTTATCCTTTTCAGATATGGCTGTATTGCTATGAACTTCCCTCTCAGGACTGCTTTTACTGTGTCCCATAGGTTTTGGGCTGTTGTGTGTTCATTATCATTAGTTTCCAGAAATTTCTTGATTTCTTCTTTGATGTCATTGTTAACCCATTCATTATTTAATAGCGTGTTATTCATTCTCTATGAGTTTGGATATCTTTGATTTTTTTCTCTGAGGTTGATTTTAAGTGCCCATCTGTAGATGAGTGGATCAAAAAACTGTGGTACATTTACACAATGGAATACTATGCAGCAGAAAGAAAGAAGGAACTCCTGTTACTTGCGACAACATGGATGCAACTAGAGAGAATTATGCTTAGAGAAATAAACCAGGCAATAAAAGAAAAATACCATATGATATCACCTAATACAGGAAACTAAAGAACAACATAAATGAATGAACTAAACAGGACAAGGAGCAGAATAGCAGTGAATAGGAGGGAGGGGGGAGGGAGAGAAGAGGGATAAGTAAGGGAATGGTTTAGTCAAGGAACGTGTATAAATGACTCATGGACATGGACAATGGAGAGGGATATGATTGTGGGAGAAGGGGTGGGCTGAGTGGGGGAGAGCAATGGGGGAAAAACTGGGACAACTGTAATTAAAAAAAACAAAAAATAAAACAAAATAAAAAGAAATACAAAACTAATGAAATCTACTATGAAATGAAATTTAATACCATTGCACTTTTTAAAAGGTGTATTGGTGTCATGTATTTCTGAATTTAGTTTCTACAGTGACTGAAGAAAGAAATGTGATAGTAGATGCTGGATTTCAAACATGTTCAATGTCAGAGTATGCAGAAACCAAGTGTACTCTGTGTCTTTAGAGAATACTCACTATATGCCAGGTATTTTTGCAGAGTTCACTTTATGTGCTTTTCTTTAATTATCTAAATGCCCTATGAGATAAATACTACTATCAATCACATTTTACCACTTTTACAACTGAGGAGAGTTAAGCACAAAGCTGTTAGGCAATTTTCCCAATTTAGGAACTAGGACAGAGGTTTTCAAGCTTTAGGCCACATTAGAATTATCTGGAGAACACATTAAAATGTCCCCATAGTATCTGATTTTGTAAGTCTGGAGTTGGGCTTAAGAGTTGCATAGTAAGTTCCCAGGTGATGCTGATGTTACTGGTCCAAGGATGACACTTTAAAACATCTGAGCTAAGATTTGTCTAAGAATGATTGAGCCCAGCCAGTCAGAATCCAGAGTCCATTGTCTTAACTACCATCTTAGGGACAACCAGAAATGTGGCCACATTACACATGTGACTAAGGTCAACTGCCTGGTAGACACCTGTAAAAAAACGCTGCCACATGAAGTGAAAGCTGATGTTTCCATGCTTTGTTTTTGTACCATCCAAATCCTTTCTGGAAGATGAATAATTTTATGAAAGAAATTTAATGAAGAATAACTTATATTGAAAAATCATGTCTCTAACTTTCTTTTATTGAATTGAGAAATGAATTCATTCAAGATCAGCAGCAGAATTCCTTTGTCTGGATTTGTTCAGTACAAGTAAACTGCAGAAATACAATATGAGAATCCTTTTTTATGCCAAATGGTACACTGGACAAAGCTGGAAAATCTGATCTCCACCTCTAGTTTTTATATTAATTTTTTAGTGGAAAAAAAAAACATGCCACTCGATACCTGTCATCCTTCAAGTGAAATATAAATTGTGATTTTAAAAAAAGACAAAATTCTGGTTAAAACACTTAGAAAAATACTGTTAAAAACATGCCAAAGTTTTTAAGTAGATATGCGTATACATGTTAGTTGCTCATTTCCAGTATCTTATCTGTAAAGCACCACTGGTGTTTCAGAGTATGTTGATATCAATTTATAAAATAATTGATTTTTTTAAACTTTCTAAGAGCTCCTTTCCCTTGTTTCAGAAAGAAATCATCTGGCCTTGTACAGGAAGCCTAAAATATATAAAAATACCAATGGATTTTCTTTTCAAATCATACAAAAAGTCAGATAGTTTGCAGTAAGAAATTGGCACATTTTCCATTACTGATTAAACACTATTTTAATTGTGAAGAAAACACTGAATACAGGTAATTATCAAATTTTTCTAAAATGCAAAAAGTTTACCTGAAATATTAGGCCAACGGAATATTAGAAATACCACATTTTTAACATATAGAAGAGTTTCAAAGTCCCATATCTAAGTCAGATGGTATTGTCACTAGAAGTCTGTTTGTCTGTAAGTTGGGGTCTATAATATTGAAAAGCAAATCATTTTCTGCAGCCATGAAGGGCATAATTTATTTATAAGTCTTGGCTTGAAACAACAGTAAAAGAAAATGATTGTGCAAAAAATTGTCTCACAATCCATGTGTATGTCCACAAATCCAGCACACATAAACTATCAATCAGAGTGGTAGCAGTAATCATTACTGATAAAATAAAAATAATTTTGAATTGGATATGAACAAGGAGTAGCTGGAAGACATACCACTAACTTATGAAGTTTAAGAGGATGCTTTAAAAAAAAAAGCGAGAGGTGAAATGAAACCAGAAGAATAGATCCTGAGCATTTTAAATAATTTATAGTCAAAATAGTACTGTAATCTATATTGTCCCATTTGCTGTCACTTGAGAATGTCTATATTCAAGTTTGATTTATAGCCATTTGCTCATCTGACCTATTCCTAAATGCATTTGTTCCAAACATAGAACAAATCATTTCTCATAATTTTCCCCATGTGTTATTATAAGAAATACAAGCTTTTTGCTTAATAGAATTTTACAGGACTTGAAAAATTAATTTCTATTCACTGTAATGGTGTCAGAGAAGCACATGTTCTTAATTACCTTCCATTAATAAAGGAGGACTTCCCAATTGGGAAGGGGGGATGGTGCTTTTCATAAGCAAGAATCCAAAATTTTTAGTAAGATGAATGAGAATATACAATACCTTGCTGGAAAAAAAAAAAAGTGTGTGCATTTTTACTTCCTACATTTTGAAATAGTACCTGAAAAAAACTTTGAAGAAATTATTGTTAAATAAAGGCCTTTCTCAAAAATAAAAATAAAACCAAAATCAAACATACAAAAAGCATGATGGAATAGGATCAAATACCTGCCTTATATACCAGGTGGTCCTGCACTATAAGAGATGACTGTCAGGCTATTGACAGGCTAGAGAAACAAAATGTGGGCTGATGACCCAACAGTCTTAGCCATTCCTCTTTCTTGATCATAAAACCCCTTTGGTTTAAGGAAGGTTTAGCTCTTTCTCCGACACTAAGGCTGAAACTCTATTAAGCTAAAAAAACCCTATCAGTATCATTGTCTTTACCCTGGACTGGCAAAAGAATGGGCCTGTGGTATAATTTCAGACACTGAGCCTAAGAAGAAATGACTTTGGTGAATATTTTGTCTTTTGTTTATTTGTTCAAAAAAGTTTGAAAGAACAGATTTTTTCCTTTTTACTACATCTCTGAGTGGTGCCATATTCATATTTACTTAAAACTGTGGCAGCATGTTGGAAATTGGGTAGATCCAGCCAAAGATAGTCAATTGGTTCAGAAACTCAGTGAGAACATGGAAGAACTTAGGTCCTTACCAGTGGCTTTGAGCTGCTAGATTAACTAACTCTGGAGCTGTTTACCTCTGGATTCTTATTATTTGAAATGAAACAAACAAAAAAAACTTTGCTATGAAAACATTTTTTGTGTTTTGTTTCAGGAAACATCCTAAGTGACACAGTAATTAATTAATTTATTTATGTTTTTAATTCATACATTCAACAAACCCATACTGCAAGTCTAAATTGCACAAGATGCTGGAATAGACAACAAAGATAAACACATTGATAACATCTTATATTTTATATATTAGAGATTGGAAAGTCCTTTACAAACATTATTTCATGATTTCCTTACTCCCAAAATAAACCCATAGTGAGGAAATGAAGTTGAGGAACCTTGCAACTTGCAGTCACAGTGTTAGGTAGTAAGATCTCTGACTCCAAGTAAGTTACTGAACAGCACCCCACCTGCTTCCTCACTGCATGTTCAGTTTTCAGCTTCACTAAGTTCAGAAGCCAGTCTAATCTGATCCAAAATCCCCAAACTGTCTCTGTCCTGGAGGCCAGTAGAGGCCTGAGAGCCACAAAACCAAAAGAAATCCACCAATTTGTGTTAATGGAAGCTTCATTTAGGTAGTTAGAAATGTTTTATCTTTGGGGATACAAGGAGAAAATATTAGAACTGGTAATATACTTAATTTTAATATTCTCTTAAAAAATGCTTATGTATAATTCATAATGTATGCAAGATGTTACCTCTGTCAGGCATAGACAATAGATAAAGAGAATCACACATCTATTGATATTTTATACTCATTAACACTGATACAGATAGGATTATGTGATCACAATATTTGAAGATCATTCATCTAGTTGTTTCTGATTGGCAGACTGGACAATAACTTGCGTACAAGCCTATTTCTTCCCAAACTGAATGCTTTCTTAAATGCTGTGTCATAAGTATTGGACAATGACCATATTTTATGCTCAGAAATGTTCAAGATCCCACTTCCTACCTGGATAATCCAGCCCAAGATACAGTTTTTGGCAACACCTATTTCCTTATCATTGGGTTGTTATAAAAAACAAATAAGGGAAGACTTCCAGCCAAGACGGAGGCCTAGATAGACACGCTGCATCTCCCTCCACAGCTAAGAAGCAATACAACTACCTCAAAACCAGAGACAATGAGAAGTTCCAGAAAATCGAGCTGCATGGAAGTCCAACAAACAAAAAAATAAAAAAGACATATTCATCCAGACAGGTAGGAGGGGAGGAGCTAGGACAGCAAGGACAGGGTGTGGTGATGGCAGCAGCAGGCTGTGGAGTGCAGGCACGCATTTTAACCCTTTGAGTGCCATGTGGAATTAAAAAATTGAATCAACATGAGAAAAAGTTATATCAATATATAACCTGAGGTACAAAAAAAAAGAGAACAAAACATAAAATATGAATTATTCCATTGTTATTTACATTTATAGCTAACCAAAAAAAGAGTCACTGGGAGTGACGCTGGAACTTCTGGGAAAATTTGTCAGCATTGCTCACAGCAACGTTGGCACTTAAAGGGTTAAAAAGTTGAGAGGGACACCTGGGGAGCACTTCCAGCCCCAGATCAGACTGTGCAGCTCATGGTTCCAGTGCCAGGGAAAATAAAGCCTCATTGCTTCTGACTGTGCAAATCAGAAGGGGTTGGAGTGGAGGAAGAAACTGCCAATCTCCCAGCAGAGTCCACTTGTTTAAAGGGCCCCCATGGTCCTAGAACACCCACAGACCAACCCACTCTGGGAAAAACTGCCAGTCCAACAGCTAGAGAGGTGCCAGTCCTGTACAGAAGTGGGAGGACTGTCTGGAAAAGGAGCAAGTGCTGAGCAAGACATTGTTCCCTCTCAGACCCCTCCTCCACATACAGCTCCACAACGTGATGAAACAGGTCACCAATACTGATGAATACCTAAGGCTTCGCCCATTACAATGTAACAGGAGCGACAGCTCTACCTAAGACACAGAGGCAAACAAACACAGGAGCCTCTCAAGATGAGGAAACAGAGAAGTATGGCCCAAAAGAGGGAACAGATCAAGGTTCCAGTGGGAGAACTAAGCAACAAAGAGATAGCCAACCTAAAATATGCAGAGTTCAAAACACTGGTGATAAAGATGCTTACAGGTTTGACAGATATGCTTGAGTATGGCAAACACATAAAGGAAGAAGTGAAGGCTATGCTAAATGAAATGAAGGAAAATCCACACAAAACCAAGGGTGAAGAGGAGGAAACTGGAGATCAAATCAATGATTTGGAACATAAGGAAGAAGAAAACAGTCAACCAGTACAGAATGAGGAAACAAGAATTGAAAAAAAATGAAGAGGGCTTAGGAACCTCTGGGACACCTTTAACCCTTTGAATGTCAATGTCACTGTAAGCAATGCTGACAAATTTTCCCCAAAGTGACAGCTTTGTACCTAGCAACTCTTTTTTTTTGATGGCTATAAATGTAAATAACAATGGAATAATTTGTATTTCATGTTTTGTTCTCTTTTTTTGTACCTCAGGTTATATATTGATATAACTTTTTCTCATGCTGATCCAAATTTTGAATTACACATGGCACTCAAAGGGTTAAACATGCCAACATCCAGATCATAGGGATGTCAGAAGGAGAAGAGGGAGAGGAAGAAATCGTAAGCTTATATAAAAAAGTAATGAGGGTAAACTCCCCAAATTTGGCAAAGAAAATAGACATAGAAGTGCAGGAAGCACAGAGAATCCCAAACAAGCTAGACCCAAGGAGGACCACACCAAGACACATCATAATTAAAATACCAAAGGTTAAAGATAAAAAGAGAATCTTAAAAGCAGCAAGAGAAAAACAGAGAGTTACATACAAAGGGGTCCCTATAAGACTATCATCTGCTTTCTCAAAAGAAACTTTGTAGGCAAGAAGGGACTGGCAAGAATTAATCAATATAATGAAAAGCAAGGACCTACAACCAAGATTACTCTATCCAGCAAAGCTATCATTTAGAATGGAAGGGCAGAGAAAGTGCTTCCCAAACAAGGTAAAGCTTAAAGAGTTCATCATCACCAAGCCATTATTATATGAAATGTTAAAGAGTCTTATTTAAGAAAAAGATGATAAAAACTATGAGCATTAAAATGACAACAAACTCACAACTATCAACAACTGAATCTAAAAATAAAAACAAAATCCAACAAAGCAAACCAGAATAGGAACAGAATCATAGGTATGGGGATCATTTGGAGGGTTATCAGCTGGTAGAGGGAAGCGGGAGAAATGGGGAAATGGTGCAGGAATTAAGAAGCATAATTGGTAGGCATGAAATGGACAGGGGGAAGTTAAGAATAGTATAGGAAAAAGTGAAGTTGAAGAACTTATATGCATGAGCCATGGACATGAACTAAGTGGGGTGGGATTGCTGGAGGGAAGGGGGGAACTGGGCAGAGGGGAGCAAAGGGAAAAAATTGGAACTACTGTAACAACATAATAAAATATACTTAAAAAAACAAATAAAGTAATTTATGTGCATGCACTTTCTAAGTTGTAAAACTCTTTGTAAAAGTGTTAAGTTCGAAACAGTGGCTGAAATTAAAGTGCTTGGAATCATGAAGGAAACTGACTTGCATTGAGTTATACTACCTGCATGTAAGATGCTACCTCACTGAGTCTCCACAAAATGCTGAGTAGTCAACAGACCTACAGCAGATGAGCACACAATTTACATCTGTGTGTTTATGTACAAAGAATCTCTCATTTGATCCTTACAAGTCTCAGGAATATTTAGTAATGTGAACCATAAGAAATTGTTTTTGCAGGTCAGTCAATATCAGCAATTTTATATGATTCCAACTAATAATGTTACAATACATCTGAGGAAGTGGAAGCCAAGCAAATTAGAGTGTCTTCCAAGACTGAAAAATGAGCAGGTAGAGGACTAGAACTAGAACCTCAGTCTTCTTACCTGTTTCCAGATCCCCTACTTCACAAAGTAATCTTCCAAGACAGGGCCCTAAACAGTAGACAGCAAGCAGCCTGAAACACTCAACACTCTTTGTCACCCAAAGGACACGTCTTTCAGAAGGAGTGGTCACATCCTTGGTAAGGAGGTACAGTGCACTGTACTTCAAAGATAGGGTGGTTTATAGCACCTGCAAAGTATAGTCTGTACAGTGAAATTGTTGCTCTATCTCTAAAATCTATGTCAAGTGAGACTAATTAAATACTATCACTGAGGTGCCACAGCAATAGCTAAATGCATTTTAAGTGGCTATCTACATTTAACTAAAATTTATATTACATTGCTGATGACCCCCTAGATTTTGCTAGCTGTCATCTCCAGCTATTCTTGAAGAACGGTGTTGCAAATTCTAACAGAATATCACAAACCACTAAAGAGAAGCCCTCACCTTTGCCAGACAATGATTTTTAGAAATCTGCTATCTCAGTAGACTCTCTTGGCTACCTATGAGTCTGTGTACTGTGCATTTTTATTCAGCCAATCATGGGACAGCCTTCTTTGGCCAAGAATGCCTTTCTATTCCCTGGAGCTGAATATGGCATTTCCCTAGAAAACAAAACAAATGAAATGAGAAGAGAGGAGGAAGACTTCATCACAAACATCTTCATAGTCTTAAAACCCTACATTTACCTGCTGAGGAGCTGTTTGAACTCTTTAACTAACTTTAAGGAAAAGTAAATATATGACCAAAATTCTAAGTTTTGTTATATTTGAGCAGAAATCCCTATACTTTAGCCCTGGCCAGGTAGCTCAGTTGGTTAGAACACTATCCTGAAACACCAAGGTTGTGGGCTCAATCCACAGTCAGCGTACATACAAGAATCAACCAATGAATGCATAAATAAGTGGAGAAACAAATTGATCTCTTCTTTTCTCTTCACTCTCTCCCTCTCTCTCTCCAAAAATAAATAAATAAGAATTTTAAAAATAAATCACTACAGTTTAAGGCTTGGTTAATGGTTTAAACATAAATCAGTAGTCTGTCTTCAGAAATATTCACTTCTCTAAGGAGGACATAAAAATGGCTTATAGACATATGAAACAATGCTCAATATCACTAGCCATCAGACAGATGAAAATTAAAACCACAGTGAGATATCACTTCACACCAGTCAGAATGTCCATCATTAATAACTCAACAAACAAATGCTGGTGAAGATATGTTGAAGAGGGAACTCTAGTGCACTGTTGGTGGGAATGCAGACTGGTTCAGTCACTGTGGAGAACAGTATGGATTTTCCTCAAAAAACTAAAAATGGAACTGCCTTTTGACCCAGTGATTCCACTGCTGGGATTACACCCTAAGAATCCTGAAACACCAATTCAGAAGAACTCATGCACCTCTACATTCATAGTAGAGCATTATTTACAATAGCCAAGTGCTAGAAACAGCCTAAATTTACTGATTCACTCAGTAAATGAGTGAATAAAAAACTGTGGTACATTTACACAATGAAATACTATTCAGCAGAAAGAAAGAAGGAACTCCTACTTTTTATGACAGCATGGATAGAACTGGAGAATATTATGCTAAGTGAAATAAGCCAGTTGATGAAAGACAAATACCATACGATCTCACCTATAAGAGGAACCTAATGAACAAAACAAACAAAGAAGCAAAATAGAACCAGAGGCATGGAAACAAGGAACAGACTGCCAGTGACCAGAGGAGAGGGGGTAGTGAAGTAAAGGGGGAAAAAAAGGGGAAGGAACTAGTCAAAGAACATATATGAATGACCCATGGGCATGGAAAACAGGGTGGGGATTGACTGTGGCAGAGGGGTTGGGCTGTGCAGAGGAGAGCAAAGAGGGAAAATTGAGATGACTGTAATAGAATAATTAAATATTTAATTAAAACACATACACACAAAGGAAGTATTCATAATTCTTTTCCATAATTAAAGAAAATAATTCAATATATAGGTGACAGTGAAGAAGTTTATATTTGAGCAATAGCCTTGCTTTAATTCCATCTACTAAAGGAAACTGGAAGAACGTAAAGACCATCCAAATTTTAGAAATTCAATAAATATTAACATATTTTTCAATCCCATATTTATGGCAGCTATGTTAATTAGCCCACAAGGTCATTTCTGGCACTCACACAATTATGTAAGTGCAACGTGGGGATGAACCTGTTAACTAGACCAAAATGTGCAGCTAGTTTTACCAGATACCAATGAAAAACACGATGCTTATTGTTTTATTGAAAGTCTCTATATTAACAACAGAAAGATATTTTTGAAGATACTTATATATTTACCTACTATCACATAAAAAATCAGCATGCACATAAATATGAATGCTCAATTTTAAGTATGGTTTAAAATGTGTATTCGTGTGTTTTGACAATACTTGTAACCTTAAACAAGTTGCCCGTTTGATCTTTTGTTCATGTGGGATGCTTTCATTCTGTCCATTTAGCTTGCTCTTTGCTTTTTAGGTCTTATTGCCTAGCTTTTGGCACAGTGAGAAAGCAATTTTCTCCAGAGTAAAAATTAGTACTGCATCATGAATTATTCAACTCAACACATTGCTTCTTGCAGTACCCTGATCTCTTTCAGCCCCAAAGTTTTAAGTCTTCCTTTTCACAGATTCCAATCTCCATTCAATCCCTTGCCCTTCACTTTTACCTCCTCCCAATATAGCAGTCTAGCAGGATGGCACCCTGGCACCAGATTAAATTTACTTTATATTTAAATTTCAAGTCACATAGCCATCTTTGAGCTGGAGTACTTCAGAGTTCAATCACATGAGGTGGACTGTTTCCATATAAAACAAGTTCAAATGGTTCCTGTGAGATAGGAACCAGCCTTTACTAATTTCACCTTAAAATAAACCCACTAAGAAGAGTCTGACCAAACCCCAGATTCCTAAATAAGTGAAATATTCTTTTCTTTAAAATCTTTATATTTGGCAAGTTTAATGTTTTCTTATCCTCTATATAAAGCCTCTTTTCTATATATATTGTAGCTATAGTCCTTTTTCCCCTCTTTCTTCTCAGTGTCTTACTCAGGAAAATATATTTAGATAGGTAGATATAGATATAGCTATAGATATCTAGATACAGATACCTAGTTTGATATTGATGCCAATATAGGTATAGCCTAATCCTATTCCTCCTTTAGGAAATACAAATTTTCTTTTATATTTTTTAAGTTAATGTTCATTATCTTTTTTCCCCATTACTGTTTAGTCCCCTTATACTCAGCTTCCCCCAGCAATCACCACATCGTTGTCCATGCTCATGAGTCCTTAAGCCTTTGTGCTTAAGCTCTCCATCCCCTAACTTTCCTCCAATAGCTATAATACAAATTTTAACTCAATTATATATGAATGTTTATCTATTTCAAGTATATATTTTTGCTTTCTTTGTTACATTACTTATGAAATATTTAAAAGTCACACACTTCAAATGACCCAAGGTTGCATGAGGGAGAGTTTGGAGTCGCACCTTACCTATATTTATGATAAAATATGAAACTTGAAACTGAAATTATTTTGACAAATATTAAAATGGAAGAACACAGATGCAAAAGTAATAAAATAAAATCTCCTTAAAATTTTTCCAAATGATCAAATACAATGTATAAGCATACTATTGAACTGTCTTAAATTTTTGCTCCTGAAGTAATTTTTCTATTTAGAAGATACTCCAGATTGCAAAGTATTGGGTTGGCCAAATAGTTCATTTGATTTTTTCCATATGATGGCACCAGTAGCACTTAGTTGTCTATTTGTCTTTAACTTCATTCAAAATAATTTTGTTAGATTGTATTGTGAAGGCTGTCATATTAGTGTGCATTAAAAAAACAACATCAAAATTGGTGAATTTTTGTGAAGTCATGTTAATATTTAAGATGGAATAAATACACATTTTAAGCATATTATGCTTTATTATTTCAAGAAAGGTAAAAATGCAACTAAAATGCAATAAATAAATAAATAAAATGATTTGTGCAGTGTATGGAGAAGGTGCATGACTGATTGAATGTGTCAAAAGTGGTTTGTGAAACTTGGTGCTGGACAATGCTCCATGGTCAGTTAGAGCAGTTGAAGTTGATAGAAATCAAATCAAAACATTAATTGAGAACACTCAATGTCATATCACACAGGAAACAGCTGACATACTCAAAATATCCAAATCAATAAAGTTATTGCTGAAAATTTTTAAAAATGTATGTTTTATGAAGAAAACTAAAAATACTTTTTGGCCAGCCTGGTATTTACCTATCATTCTATTGCCCCAAGTTCCAAGATTTATCCTGTGCTGTCAGTCATTCAAAATTTATTGATCATATAATTGTGAGAGAAAAAATCTCAGGTTGTAACAGTGGAAAGTTGTAATAGCTGGAAGTTATAATCCACCCCATCGTTCTTTTGACACTATTTCTGTAAATGCTGACTCTGATTAATATGTAGCTTACAGATGAACAACATGCTTGTATAAGAATCCTAGAAACTAACTTCAAAAGATACAGACCCTGACCTTCAGGCGTCCTAGCTCCAGGAGATTTGCTGATCTTCAACTATGGAACCATGAAGACGTGAAGTTAAGATGATGTGAAGCCAGGATGACTAAACCAGGATGATGCCCATTGGATCATCACTTGCTTTATTGAAATGAACTGTGGTTTTCTGCACATAGAGAACTTTGTAACTCCCTCCCTTGATCTCTGTTTTGTTCACCTCTTCCTTCTTATAGAACCCTCTGCCACCTCTGAGAAGTGGAGATAGACTTTGAGACATGAGTCCCCCATCTTTCAGGTGGCCAGCATTTGCAAATAAACCACTTCCCTTTACATCAGCACCTGCCTCTCAAGTATTGGCTTTCACAGCGGCAGGTAGCCGGAACCACGTTCATTTACATGATCACCCAATTCCAAGGATCAGGCATGATTATTAAATACACATAATCCTTAAAGTATACAATTCCAGTTAAACATAAATGATCATTGTTTGTTAACTCTCCTGTTTTCTGGTCAAACAAATTGAAATTGGGACAAGATAGGCTTCTTTAAATTAGAAAGTGTGTCATATTCCTTTTGAAAGAGATGGTTTACTATGTATGTATACTTCAGAATTTAAAACACTGAAAAATGTTCAATGGAATCTTGGTTTTGATAAATAAATGGCATTAGACTTATTTTTATGGGCCGGTAGCATGCTATATGCAGCATTTCACTGCTGTTGCTGAAATGATTAATTTTTACTGTGTGCCAAAATTCAGAATTTTTATCCTGAGATGTTCCAATACTGCAGTGTTCAACTTGTATTTTAGCAGGTTCCTTGAAGATGTTAGCTTTGTGATTTTTGATTTATGGTTCCAAGTGCAATTTTACAGTTTGAATAATCAATTTTCTCTTCCCACCCACTCTTCACCCCATCTTTTCTCTCTCTCACCTTTCAATGTCATGTTGTAGTTGTGAGAAGAGAGATTCTGGTACAATCCCCTGGGGTTAGCTGATGAGCACAGACCATATGTTCCTGACTTTTTTCAGAGATTACTCCGTGTGTGACATTGACAAACCAACTCCCCCAAACAATTCTGGATAACTTTATGCTACACAAACAGCTTGCTAATGAGTCCATGTAGCAGTTGCCATATTTTAGTAATATTTATTAAATTGTTATGAGGCATGAAATTGTGTTGCTTTTATCTCTGTGATGAATTAGTTAAAAGCTATGTGTTTTTAAAAATAACTTTCTTAATTAACTCATAGTTTCTTTGCTCACATGTGTTTAAATATTTTTCCTGCTATTACTGATATTTATTTAGAGAAGACCAAACAACAAAGATCTTCAAACACTCATTGGATGTTCTTTTACCTAATTGACAAGATTAAAAGCAAGATGATAAAATATTATGACTAAAGGTTTGGCATAGCCTCTATGTACCCCAGCCTCTGCTGAGAGGTTTAAATGAGAGAATGAAAGTAAAGTGCTCCATTGTAAATACTTAATACAAGGATCTACTTTCATTATTATAATATTGCTGGTCATTCCAGTCACTTATCAAGGTATATAATTTAAAATGTTTAAATACAGTAGAAATAGAATACAGGTGCAATTCTAAAATATTATCCCCAATTGCATTTAAAAGGCTTCCAGTTTGGTTCAATCATTGTTTTCTCTAAACCAGACCAGAAAGGATTAGCATATAAGTTAGATAAATTGTCCTTCTCCAGGTAAACCTGTTTAAATATTTCTTCTATCATTTACTTCTATGAAACTTTAGCTAAATAACTTCTTTGTGTCTCGGTTTCCTTGTATATTAAGTGGTAATAATGATGATTATTACCCGATAATTTGAATTAAGTGAGATATGCATATAAAGTTTTTTAAGGTCAGTGGTCAAATACTATAAGCAACTTTAAGCTTAAATCAATTGATCTAACTATTCCTATCTATTCCTAGAAATTACAATTTTGTTACACAGCTTTTCTATTTTTACAAACAAAAAAATAATGCTTGCTAGTGTTTATTGAAAACTTAAATAATGCTAGGCACTATGTAAAGCACATTACATGTGTGCACTAATTTAAACCTCACATAAACTCTATAGGTAGGTATGTTATTACCCCATATTATGCACAAGGGCTTAAGGCACAGAAAGGTGAAGTAACTAGCCCAAGCTCATCTACTAGTAAGTGGCCCATGCTCTTTACTATGGAACTCTGCATTTCTCCTTAAAGGTCTTTGGGATTTATTTTGTAATCAATAAAATTAAAAGGTATTGTAATAATTGCTATAAATAATAATTCACTCAGCTACTCTCATTCAGCTAGGACAATTACAATGATTTCCCAATATTATCTCACTATAATCAGGACAGAACCAGAGACATCTAGACTGAAACAACCTTAAAGGTCATTTAGTCCAGCAACTCATCTGGAAAGCCTATTGCTTCTCCAGCATGTTCTCATTTCCTTTTGTCAAAAGCAATTAGGAAAGCAGAAATGTAGATCATGGGACTCAGCATCCATCTGAGACAGGAACCAAAAAGCATAAGAGGCAACTAGTTAGGGGCCTGAGCCCCTCCCAGACTTTAGTTCCTTGGTTCCTTATTTGTAACATGCAAGAAATAATGTCAATCTCACAAGTTTAGTGTGAGGCTTAAATTAGAAAAAGTAAGGGAATGTATCTTGCAAATGTGCTATGTGATTAGTTTTAAAAAATGTGTTACTTCTATTTTGGTGATAAAGATAAGGATATATTTACAGATGAAGACATGCAGAATACATTTATAAAGACAAAATGTTTTAATATATAGCTCAGTGTAATGGTCTCTGAGGTAACAAAACAATATAGTACACATTCTAAGAGTCCTGACATTGGAAAACAAGCAATTTCTTCGAGCAGCGCAAAGGGAAAGCCAAATGAAAAGCAGTGAATAGTCCTCAAGTATGGTTCAGTATGCCCACAAAAAATAATCCTTATATTGGGGAACTTAAAAGAGATAGGAAAAATTTACCTTAAGAGATAGGACTACTGTTCTTGCAATTTATGCGTAGTTCTAGACATGTTGCCTATGGATTACAAGGCCTCCTGCCTCAGCTATATCTCCTGCCTGTCATCATCCACTTCTGCAGCTTATTAGTAATTCCAGTTGGGGAAAATGAAAAACACTGGCTATTAAACCTATGACAATGGTCGTTTGTTAAGCAAATTGTCAGGCTCTGGTGGGGAGGAGGCCCAATTTATTGGCTAAAAGAGGTCATGGAGATGTCAATGATTTGTTCTAAAACTGCTTTTAATTCCTGAAACAAAGGTGTAAGCAATAATAAAGAGTATTTCAAGAGGCAAATTAAACAGTAGAAATTAAGGTGTTAAGGAACAGCAACCCATTTCTTAGCAAGGAAGTGCTCCACTTTCTTCAATGCACAAAGAAGCAAAGAGGTCTTAAGGCATAAGAAAGAAAGTAAAGCATCCTTAATGGTGGGTGTGTGGTTAATAGAGAATTAATGAGCTTGGAGAAAATTTGGAACAGAACATCTGTTGTTGGAACAGAGAGTCAATAAGAATGAAGGTATTACTGAGTAAAGAGTAGGACCCAACTGTAATTAAAGAGCACAGATAAGGTATGATCCAAAGATAAAAAGATCAGAGAAAATAATTAATTCTGAAGTTGAAAAAGTAAATATAGAAGAAGGTAAAGAAAGTAAGGTCTTGGGGGAAGGTAGGAGGTCAATTATTCAAGGTGCTTAGACAGGAAGTAATAAAAAAGCATCTGCTTGTTGCATTGAAAATCTTCCTCTTTATAGTGGCTATGCAGCCTTCAAGGACTGCTGGGCTCTTATTGCAATATTGGTGAAGATATGAGCATAAATGTCCAAACTTCTTTTCTACACGTTCTCTCACAAAATTGTCACTTTGGTTGGACCATGCCGCCCTGCTCAAACTTCTTTCATGAACTTTCATTGACAATATTGTTCTGTCTATGCCTTCTACCACTTAATGAGCCTTCTTGGTCTACCTTTATGACTTGTCTTTTTGCTTCCATATTTGTGGACATAGCTGAGAGCTGGCTTTGTCTGGTTTTATCCATACAACATCCTCCAACAGTTCTCATTTACTTGTGCAGCTTCACTTAGCACATTAAACCAGGCTGCTATTAGATGAAATGAACAGGAACATTGGGACACAGAAGAACCACAAAGCTGAAATCCATAGGACTGGGCAGATGCTACTTTAATATAGAAATAGGAAGAGGCTAAAGTTCAGAGCCTGGCTAAGTTGAAGAATCATGGTATTATATGTCTGTAGCTGTAAGGAAGTCTGGTTAAGAGTTGAGGGGGGCGTGCATGCTATAGGATTGAGTTTGGCATAATGTTAAGTACCCCCTGGAAATAAATGAATTAATGTTGAATTTATGTGAACTATACTTTGCATCACTTGAAGGAAAGACATATTATATACTACTAAAAATCTACTGAAAGAGGTTCTACAGTTTCCCTATAATAATAGTTACCCATTAAGGGTGTCATGACTGATTACATTTATAATATTTTCTAGTTACATTACTTTCTTCTAAAAGTACTTTCTTTACAGTTTCCTGCTGAAAAAATAAACAATTATTTCATTCCTAAGTGAAGTTTTTCCCTCCCAATAGTACCCATTTAAAAGCCTCTAACCAAAATTGACACTATTCTTTAAGAAGTTAATTGATCTCCGTAAGTAGATTTCACTAAAATTTTTACTTTTAATCTCAAGTATAAACCCGGAAAATATGGAGAGCTTATTAAAACACCACAGAGAGAATGGAAAGTTCGTGACAGAAATTATTTCAGACAATCATGATTTTACTCCTTATAAGAAATTGAAACCATTCTAGAGCAATATTAAAACACACATACACACACAAACATTTTGGCTAAAGTACTATCAAAATCCTATTTGTTAAACTACTTACATCTACTGAATTAGTTTAGGTCTTCAGACCATAGAGTCTAGGACTTTCCTCAGGCCATTCTGTCTCCAAATGCTGCAACTACAACCATATATACATATAGCCTAGCTCAGTCTCTCCAGCATGGACTGTAGCTCTATATTATAGCCAACCTCTTCTTGTTTAATTGAAACTAAACTTAGTCAGTTGAATATGAACTTTCCTTTTTCATCTTTCAGTGGCTGTTGGACGTGGATATTGTAAGGCCTTTCCCTGAAGGTCTGGAGTCTGAACTCTGAACTCTGAGTGTCACTTACCCATCACTTTGGGCTCTCTATTCTGTTCCATTGATCTATGTGTCTGTTTTTATAGAAATAAACCCATGCATACATTATTAATAATATATGACAAAGGAGGCAAGTCTATATTTACAATGGAGTAAATAACTATTCAATAAATGGTATTGGGAAAATTGGGCAGATATATAAAAAAGAAAGAAAGAAAAACTAGACCTATCTTCTTACACCATATACAAGAATAAGTTCAAAATTGATTAAATACTTAAATGTAAGACTCAAACCATAAACTCTTAGAATAAAATATAGGTGGCAAACTCTCTGTTATTTATCGTAGAAATATTTTTCTAATATATTTCCTTGAGCAAGGGAGACAAAAAGAAATAATTAAACCAGTGAGATTGTATTAAACTTAAAAGTGCTGCACAGCAATGGAACCATTAACAAAACAAAAAGGGAACCTACTGAATGGGAGAAGATATTTGTTAATCACACAACCAATAAGGGGTTGATATTCAAAATTTATAAAGAACTCATACAACTCAACACCACACATACACAAAAGTCCAATTAAAAAGTCAGAAGAGGACCTGCAAGACACTTCTCCAAAGAGGACATACAGATGGCCAATACACATATGAAAAAATGCTCAACAGCACTAATTGTCAAAAATTTCAAATTAAAGCCACACCTTGCACCCATCAGAATGGCTGTCATTGGAGGATCCAAGATGCTGAGTAAGTGAGAGCTGGCTACCTCCTCAAGGGACAATCTGGAATTGTAGCTGAATTATTGGGAGGTCATCCAGAATGACCAACTGAGTGGTGCCTGGAGGGAGACCTTATAACAACAGGCAGACAAAAGAATCAGCTTCACCACAACTTCACCAGTATGGAGTGCAGAGGAGACATGAAAGGGGTGGCCAGGCTCCCACAGGTGGCAGCTGGAGAGATATTTCAGCAGCCAGTGGCTTCCCCCTGAGAAGTGTGGGGGCTAAACATTGGTCTGGGCTCCACAGCCTACAGCATCAGAGCCAGAAAGGCACTCAGATAACATCCAGCTGTAAAAATATGGCAGGGTTTGTGCCTGCCAGGGATAGACAGCTAAACATTTGGAAATCCTTTTAAAGGACCAATACACAAAACTTTGTATGCAGCTACTTACCCTGGGCTCTGGAAAAGAGGGGCAAACTCAACTAGAGATGCTTGAGGAGAGTTTCGGGATGGTGGCTTTGGGGAGAGAATTGAGGTATCAGATGCCAGAATCCCTGTGCCAAGTCATTCCCCATACTGCAGGAACTATCTTGCTCAGACAGAGCAATCCCCACCAAGTGACATCAGCCTGAGGAAAAACAATAGCTCCACCACAGGAATGACTCTGCCCCACCCTGTGGTGCTTAAGTATAATTGCTGACTAGAGAATGACAAGATTAACAACTGAAGCAAAGAGCCACAGACTGTGGATCAATGGTAGTCTCAAACAGGCTGCCTAGGCCCAGACTGGGACACCATCTGACATTGTCAGAAAGAGAAAACAGTCATAAAACTAGATTCTACTAAGACAAATTTCACTGCAGTCTTTTTAAAGATGTGTGTTATTTTCTCTCCTGCACTGCTTTTGACATCCATTTCTTGTTCTTCAAGTTTGTGCCTATTAGGTCACTAGTTTCATATTATAGTTTATTTCAAATCTCATATTTTGTTCCTCCCTCCCATTAATTCATTTTATCTTCTCTTTCCTTCTTCTTACTTTCATTTAAAATTTTATTTACTCTCTTGTTATGACTTGTTTCTATTCCACACTCTTACTAATTCTCCTCCCTCCAGTGTCTCAAAACCACCTTTCATGTCATTAGTCATCTCAAATTATTTTTTCCATTCATAAAATACCCTTATTTTCTTTCCACCTTTATCAATATTTGATCATTGATGTTGCATTTCAATTTTTTTCTAGATTTTCACTATTTTTATATTTCAAATCTCAAAATTTACCACTCCCCTCTCCTACTCCATTTTGCCTGCTGTCTTTTCTTTTCCCTACTGTCTTTCCTTTTTTTCATTTTAAATTTTAATTTTTTCTTCTGTTAGCCTGGCTTTTATTTCTCACTCTTAGTATTCCTTCTTCCTCTATCCTCCCCAAATCATTTTTTTTCCTTTAGATGTCCATTAAGTTTTCCTTTCTTTTCCTTTTCTCCATTATTCCCATCATCTTTGCTCTGTTGTTGATATTGCTGTGGTAGATCTTTATCCTCAGTTTTGATCCTATTTTTCCTTTTTCTTCTTGCTTTCTGTGTGTGTACATACACACACACATATATGTATACTTATTTATTTATATTTTTAACCTCTCTTTAAACCTAATACTATATTCTTCCTTTCCCTTACTTCATTTAATCTTTCTTCCACCCTTTTTTTAAGAGGTAAATTTAATCTTCTTTCTCTCTTCACCTTGTCTCTATTCCATACTCTTAATATTGCCCCTCCTCTACTCTCTAAAAATTATTTTTTCAGTTAGTCATGTCATATTTTTTTGTCCTTCCTTATAATAGTCAGCACCTTTACAACTTTGTTAATATTGGCTCATTTGTTGTTGATAGTGTGATTGTGGGTGGGGGTTATTATTGTAGATGTGGCCTTTTTTCCTGGGCTGATTGGTTTTGTTCTGGCAGCACCTGTACTACATATAATACATGGTAGGCAGAGTGACTCTCAGTCAGCCAGCTGGAGGGAAGGATCCACCAAAGAAAGAACCAACAACAACCAAAACCCAACAACAACCAAAACCCAATTACAACCAGAGAGCTCACATAAACATTATAAAAGGATTCCCAAAAGCATTAAGCTTAGGAGATCAAGGAGACTGCACCACTGAATCCCACAAGTCTCCTACCACAGAAAGTCATCCCATAATGGCAGGGAGTCAAAGAAAATCAATCTAAGATGCAGAAACAAGCAAGAAGAGTCACAAAAATGGGGAGGCAAAAAAACAACCCCCAATGAAAGGAAAAGAGGAATCCCCAGAAAGAGTGGTAAATGAAATAGAGGGAAGCAAACTATCAGACATGGAATTCAAAATAATGATTACAGGGAAGCTCAATGAGCTCAGCAAGCACAAAGGAAACTACAAAGAACTCCAACGGGACTACAAAGAACTCCAGGGAAGCTACAAGGAACTTATTGGGAACTACACCAGCATTAAAAAGCACATAAACTATCAACAAGTGCCAGGAGGAAATGAAGAATACAATATTTAAAATGAAGAACACAGTAGGAGGAATTAAAAGCAGGCTACATGGAGCAGAGGATCAATCAGCGAGCTAGAGGACAAGGCAGAAAAAAATTCTCACACAGAACAATTTTTAAAAAAAGACTTAAAAGGAATGAAGATGGTTTAAGGGAGCTGCAGGACAACATGAAATGGAATGATATCCATATCATAGAAATACCAGAAGGAGAAGAGAGGAGCAAGGGATAGAAAACTTATTTGAAAGAATAATGATAGAAAACTTCCCAAATTTGATTAGAGAAAATGTCACCCAAGTCCAGGAGGCACAGAGGGTCCCAATCAAGATGAACCCAAAGAGGCCCACTCCAAACTCATCATAATTAAAATGGTAAAATTCAAAGACAAAGAGAGAATCTTAAAAGCAGCAAGGGAGAAGCAGCTAGCAAAATGCAAGGGAGCTCCAATAAGATTGTCAGCTGATTACTCAACAGAAACACTACAAGCCAGAAGGGAATGGCAGAAAATATTCCAAGTAATGAAAAGCAAAGGTCTACAACCAAGACTACTCTGGCACAGCAAGGTTCTCATTTAAAATGGAAAGCAAAATAAGGAATTTCCCAGACCAAAAAAAAAAAAAAAAAAGGCTAAAAGAATACATCTCCACCAAACCAGAATTGAAAGAGATGCTAAAGGGACTGCTTTAAGAAGATGAATAAAAAGAGAGAGAGGAACACAGGTACAAAGGGAAAAAATGGCAAAGAATAAGTACCTATCAATACTAACCTTAAATGTAAATGGATTAAATGCCCCAGTCAAAAGACATAGGGTAATTGAATGTATAAGAAAACATGACCCACATATATGCTGTCTACAAGTGACCCACCTCAGAGCAAAAGATATACACACACTGAAAGTGAAGGGATGGAAAAAATATTCCAAGCAAAAAGACATGAAAGAAAAATTCTGGAGGTAGCAATACTTATATCAAACAAAATATATTTCAAAACAAAGTCCATAAAAAAACACAAAGGAGAACACTACATAATACTTAAGGGGTCAATCCATCAAGAAGATATAACCCTTGTAAATATATATGCACCCAGAATAGGAGCACCCAACTATATAAGGAACAACTTGGAGGACTTCAAGAAAGATATCAACAGCAGCACACTTATAGTAGTGAACTTTAACACCTCATTGTCAACAACGGAGAGATCTTCCAAGCAAAGAATCAACAAGGATATTGTGGGATTTAACAACACTCTAGATCAAATGGACTTACTTGATATATACAGACCCTTTCACCCAAAGAAGCAAAATACACATTGTTTACCAATGCACATGGAATATATCAAAGATAGACCACATGGTAGGGCACAAAATAAGCCTCAAAAAAGTCAAGAAAATTGAAATTATATCAAGCATCTCAGATAATATTAGCTAGAAAATTGAAACCAACCTCAAGGAAAAAAATTCAAAAACATTCAAATTCATGGAGACTGAATAACATGCTATTTATGAATGGGTTAACAATGACATTAAGGACAAAATAAAAAAGTTTCTGGAAACTAATGAATATTAATGCACAACAGACCATAAGCTATGGGAAACAGAGAAGGCAGTTCTGAGAGGGAAGTTCATAGCAATGTTGGACTACCTAAAAAGGAAAGAAAAATCTCAAATGAAAAACTTAAACCTATATCTACAAGAACTATAACAATAACAAACAAAGCCCAGAGCAAGTACAAGGAAGGAAATAATCCAGATCAGAGAAGAATTAAATGACATAGAGACTACATGAAAAATTCAAATAATCAATGAACAAAATTGATAAGCAAAATTGATAGGCCTTTAACCACTCATCAAGAAAAGACAGAGGACCCAAATAAATAAATTCAGAAATGAAAGAAGAGAAATTATAACTGATGCCACAGAAATACAAAGGATTGGCAGAAATTACTATAAACAACTACATGCCAAAAAATTTGACAATCTAGGCAAAATCGACAAACTACTAGAAATACGTAGTTTTCCAAAACTGAATCAAGAAGAATCAGTAATCAAAAAACTACCAGCACACAAAAGCCATGGACCAGATAGCTTTGCAGGTGAATTTTACCAAAAATTTAGGGGAGAGCTAACTCCTAGCCTCCACAAACTATTCCAAAAAACTCAAGAAGAGCACAGACTCCCAAACTCATTTTACGACACCACTATTATCCTAATTCCAAGACCAAGGTGAGACACAACAAATAAAAAAAAAACTATAAGCCAATATCACTGATGAACATAAAAGCTAAAATCCTCAACAAAGTATTGGTAAACTGGATACAGCAATACATTAAAAAAATCATACACCATGATCAAGTGGCATCCATCACAGGGATGCAAGGATGGTATAATATTTGACATCAATAAACATAATGCACTACATAACAAAAGTGAAAGACAAAAATTGCATGATCATATCAATAGATGCTGAAAAAGCATTTAATAAAGTACAGCACCCATTTATGATAAAAAAGTGGCAATAGAGGAAGCATACCTTCCATAATAAAGGCCATATATGAGAAGCCTACAGCCCACATCATACTAAATGGGAAAAAAGTAAAAACTTTCCCCCTACGATCAAGAACAAGACAAGGGCGCCTGCTTTCACCACTTTTATTCAACATAGTATTGGAAGTTCTAACCACAGCAATCAGACAAGAAAAAGAAATAAAAGGCATCCAAAGTGGAAAGGAGAAAGTAAAACTGTCATGATTCGCAGATAACATAATAGTGTACATAGAAAACCCTATATGCTCCATCAATAAACTACTCAACCTAGTAAGTGAATATGGAAAAATAGCAGGATACAAAGTCAATATTCAGAAATCAAAGGCATTTTTGTACACCAACAATGAAATATCAGTAACAGAAACTGGGGGGTAAATCCCATTTACTATAACAACAAGAATAATAAAGTACTCCCTTTCCCCCTACCGGAGCTGTGCTAGGCCTGCAGGTCCATAGTGAGCCACAGCCATGGGTCTCTCATCCACAGGATGGGGTTTGTAAAAGTTGTCAAAAATAACGCCTACTTCAAGAGATGCCAAGTGAAATTTAGAATACAAGAGGTTAAAACTGATTATTATGCCTGGAAATGCTTGGTAATCCAGGATAAAAATACGTAGAACACACCCAAATATAGGATGATAGTTCGTGTAACCAACAGAGATATCATTTGTCATATTGCTTATGCTTGTATAGAAGGAGATACGATAGTTTGTGCAGCTTATGCTCATGAACTCTCAAGTAATGGTGTGAAGATTGGCCTGACAAATCATGCTGCAGCATATTGTACTGGCCTGCTGCTGGCCCACAGGCTTCTCAATAGGTTTGGCATGGACAAGATCTATGAAGGCCAAGTGGAGGTGACTGGGGATGAACACAATGTGGAAAGTATTGATGGTCAACCTGGTGCCTTCATCTGCTATTTGGATGCTGAGATTGCCAGAACTACTACTGGAAATAAAGTTTTGGAGCCCTGAAGGGAGCTGAGGATGGAGGCTTGTTTATCCCTCACAGTACCAAATGATTCTCTTGTTATGATTCAGAAGGCAAAGAATTCAATTCAGAAGTACATTAGAAGTACAACATGGGTCAGAATGTCACAGGTTATATGCATTACCTAATGGAAGAAGATGAAGATGCTTACAATTCTCTCAATACATAAAGAACGGCGTAACTCCAGACATGGAGGATATGTATAAGAAAGCTCATGCTGCTATACAAGAGAATCCAGTCTATGAGAAGAACCTGAAGAAAGAGGTAAAAAAGAAGAGGTGAAATCGTCCCAAAATGTCTCTAGCTCAGAAGAAAGATTGGGTAGCAAGCTTCCTCAGAGCTCAGTAATGGGCTGCAGAGAGCTAATAAGCCAAACCATAATTTTCTATGCAGATTTTTCTGATAAAGACAATAAATTGATTGAAAAAGCAGCTAAAAAAAATAATAAAGTACCTAGGGATAAACTTAACCAAGGGGTAGAAGACCTGTACGTGGAAAACCACATAACACTGAAGAAATAAATCAAGGAAGTTACAAATAGGTGGAAGCATATACTGTATTCATTGATTGGAAGACTTAATATCATTAAAATGTTCATACTACCCAATTTATAGATTCAATGCAATCCCTATTAAAATACCAATAATATATTTCATAGATTTAGAAAAAACACTTCAAAAATTTATATGGAACAAATAATGACTTCAAGTAGCCTCAGCAATCTTGAGAAAGAAGAACAAAGTGGGAGGAGTCACAATATTTGATATCAAACTATATTACAAGGCTACTGTAATTAAGACAGTCTAGTACTGGCATAAGAACAGACACATAGATCAATGGAACAGAATAGAGAGCCCAGAAATAAACCCAGGTCTCTACGGTCAATTAATATTTGACAAAGAGGTCAGGAGCATAAAATGGAGTAAAAATAGCCTCTTAAACAAATGGTGTTGGGAGAACTATATAGGACATGCCAAAAAATCAAACTAGACCACCAACTTAGACCATACACCAGAATGAACTCAAGATGCATAAAAGACTTAAATGTAAGCCGTGGCATTATAAAAGTCCTAGAGGAAAACATAGGCAGTAAATCTCAGTTATTCCATGCAGCAATATTTTCACCAATACATCTCTAGAGCCAGGGAAATAAAGAAAGTATAAACAAGTGGGACTACATCAAATAAAAAACTTCTGCAGAGCTAAAGACAAAATCATAAAATGAAAGGGAACCAATTGTATGAGAAAACATATCTGTCAATGATACCTTGGACAAGGGTTTGATCTTCAAAATATATAAAGAGCTTATACAATTCAACACCAGGAAGACAAACAACCCAATTAAAAAATTGGCAAAGGACCTGAACAGATACTTCTTCGAGGAGGACAAACAGAGGGTCCATAGGCATATGAAGGGATGCTCAATATCACTAGCCATCAGAGAGATGCAAATTAAAATCACAATAATATACCACCTCACATCTATTAGAATGGCCGTCACTAACAAAACAACAAACAGCAAATGCTGGTGAGGATGTGGGAAAAGGGAACCCTAGTGCACTGTTGGTGGGAATGCAGACTGGTGCAGCCACTGTGGAAAATATATGGAATTTCCTCACAAAACTAAACATGAAACCCACCTTTTGGTTCAGTGATTTCACTGCTAGGATTATACTCTAAGAATTCTGAAACACCAATTGAAAAGAACTTATGTACCCCTGTAATCATAGCAGTGTTATTTACAATAGCCAAGTACTAGAAACAGCCTAAGTACCCATCAGTAAATAAGGGGATCAAAAACTGTGGTATATTTATGCAATGGAATACTTCGCAGAAGGAAATAGGATCCTGCCTTTTGTGACAGCATGGATGAAACTGGGGAGTATTATGCTAAGTGAAATAATCCAGTCAATGAAAGACAAATACCATATGATCTCACCTATAAGTGGAACCTATTGAACAAAATAAACAAATGAGCAAAATTGAACTAGAGGCATGGAAACAAGGAACAGACTGACAGTGACCAGAGGGGAGGGGGAAGGATTATAAGGGGGATGGTAACCAGAAGGGGAAAGGTCTAGTCTAGGAACAGGTATAAATGACCCATGGACATGGACAATAGTGTGGGCATTGATTGTGGGAGAGGGGTGGCATGTGGAGCTGGGGAGAGCAATGAGGAAAAAACTGAGACAACTGAACAACTGGACAAGAACAGCAATTAACAAAATGCAAAAAAAAAAAAAAAAAAAAAAAAGGATGGCTGCCATCACCAAATCAACAAACAAGTGATGTTGTGGATGTAGAGAAAAGAGAACCCTCCTGCACTGCTTGTGGGAATGTGACTGGTGCAGCCATAGTGGAAAACAGTGTGGAGCATCCTCAAAAATTAAAAATGGAGCTGCCTTGGCCCTGGCTGCTGTGGCTCAGTGGATTGAGTGTCAGCCTACGAGCCAAGTGTTGCTGGTTCGATTCCCAGTCAGGGCACATGACTAGGTTGCACGTCAGGTCCCCAGTTGGGGGTGCCAGTGAGAGGCAACCACACAGTGATGTTTCTCTCCCTCTCTTTCTCCTTTCCCCTCTCTCTAAAAATAAAATAAACAAATAAATAAATTATTTTAAAAAATTTTTTAAAGAAAATGGAGCTGCCTTATAACCCAGTGATTCCACTTCCAGGAATATATCTGAAGTACTGCAAAACACTAATTTTAATGGCTATATGCACCCCTTTGTTCATTGCAGAGTTATTTACAATAGCCAAAACATGGAACTTCAAACCCAATGCATCAGCTCCTAGAACATACCTTTTTGTGGAGAAGCAAGCAGAGCTGCAACCAACATCCCAGAATTAGGGTCTAGAGAGAGAAAATTTCAGCATATCCTACAAAGTTGCATATATTTTTAGTTAAGGTTTCAGAAACTTGGCATTACACACAATATCAGGCATTCGGAAATAAGTGAACAAACTAATGGATTAGTTAAATAATTGTATACCATCATTTATCCTTTCCTGAGTTATTTAAAATACCATGCAGTTAGAATCTGGATTTTATAACTAATATCTGTAAGTTAAAACTAGAAAAAAGGGTGAATGAACAAGTAAATGAGTGAATGAACCAACAGGTTTTGTTGTTTTTTTTTTTTTTATATAACATCAGATAGAAATATGGTCTTTCCCCAGATTAATGTAGATTCATAAGGCCTCATTGTATAATAAGTTTAGGGTTTATGGACCTCCTTTTCTTATATGAACTGTATACTGCAAATCCATCTCACTTAAATAGTCAGCACAAGTAGTGTTGTTATCTATCTGTAAAGCATTTCTTTAGTTTTATATAGTAAGATAGCCAAGAATTACAAATGTTATTCTCTTCTTCTAAACTATCTTTTATGTGCCACACACCCCCACCACCTAGGAACTATTGCAAAGATAAAAATCTGTCCTTTGTTTGATCTGCTACACAGATCTGCTACATATATCTTTTCCTTCCATACTGCATCTGAAAATTTATTCAAGTAGCAAGATAAGCTGTGTGCTTCTTCATGGTGTTTTCAGTTTCCTTTCTTATAATTTCAAATGATAGCTAAGTGATTACTAAGTAGTAGTTTAATAATAGCTAAGTGATTAGAAGCTGGAGATTTTAATGTAACAAGTATGTAAGGCTTTATTTTTCATAAAGTAACATCAGCTATTGTGTACAAAATACTCACTGGTTTTTCAACTCTAGATGCTTTACACATTTATAATTAAATGCTCTATCCTTTGATCAGACTCTGTCAATGTAATATCATGAATAATATTGTAGGACTCCAAGAGGAATTTTAAACAAAGCAATTATATCAATAAACAGTTTAGTGATTGCTTCTGTTTTGTTTATAATAATTACATATGATACTTAGAAACTAAAGAATTAGAATATTTTTCTATAAAGGAAAACATGAAATGCTTAAAGTTATCAAGACCTTTTTTTTTCTATTTCTCTTTTTCTCTTCTGACTCTCAAGTTTATGAGGGACCGCTTAAGTTCTAGAATAATAGTCTTACTCCTCCCTATATTATCTTAGGTAAATATAACTTGGTCCTTCATGTTCCTTTTGCCATGCAGTGCTGTTTATGTAGGAAATATGCTTTCCTTATGATTATAGGCATAGCAGTACCTCTTTTAGGAAAAAAAAAATAGGTAAACATCTAAATTGTAGATTTATAGTAAAATTATCAATTAGAATAGAAATAAGCCCACACCATATCACACAGTATAATAAAAATATTTAGCAAACACTTTGCACTATGCCTTGTGTGCTATTCTAAGCCCTTTACATATAAAACCAAATTTGATCTATGTACCTTCCTTAAAGTACAATTGTTGGTCTTGTGTAAGAGGTTTGTGTACCTGATGCGTAGTCTACACCTGAACCTTCAAGATGGACAGAATTTTCTTAAATGCTTATGATGCATTTTTGGATATCCAAAGACCTCTAACTCCTATTTCTACCTACTAGACAGTTCAGAGAATTCTGTTTGGAACCTGAACAACAGAACTGTAATTGAGATGGCTGCAACTTTCCCAGGAATCCATCTAAATATGGAAGAGTAATTCCTAATGGCGGTTCTACTAAGGACTGCTAGGATTCTCTTGAAACCTAAGCAACTCAATCCAGAAAGGAATTGATCCCTAGACACAGTGGCTGGAGAAAGGGTCTGCTGATTATATGGACAATTCCACACCTGTCTTCCACCATCTTCCTTAACAATTACTCACTGTAGCTCATTTAGAACAGAGAAACATTTGCCCTTAGAGAGTCAGAAAAAGTCTGAATTGTAGATATGTATTATTGACCAAGAATGAGGCCAAGGCACAGAAACATTTATTACTAATAATGGTAATTCTTTTCATGTACAGTGCTTTCAGGTATATAAAGTATATTCTCTTTTCTCATTATATTTTAGCATAGATGAATAGGCTTTTATTTATTTATTTTACTGATGAGGAATCCAAGTCTCCAGAAAAACTAAACAGGTTGTGAAGGTACAGAGGGTGAAGCTGAGACCTGAATCCATTCTTCTGCCTCTCAAGCCAGTACATGTTCTAAGATTCTATAAAGTTGTTAAAATTATCCCAGCAATGCTCTGGCCAGCTGGCACAGTTGGTTGTAGCATTGTCCCATACACCAAAAGGCTGCAGGTTGGATACCCAGTCAGGGCACATACCTACGTTGCGGATTTGTCCCCAGTCCAGGCATGTACTGGAAGCAACAAATCAATGTTTCCCTGTCTCTGTCTCTCTCTTTCATCCTCTCTCTCTAAAATCAACAGAAACATATCCTCAGGTGAGGATTAAAAACACATCCTCAGATAAAGAGCTACAGTTTTTCTTTGCAGTTTAAGACATTTTTAGAGATGTGAGGAAGAAAACTTGCTCTATTTCACACCACACCTGTCAGAGACCACCCTCACATAAACAAAGCTCCATCTCTAGGCTGTGGTGATGGAGCTGATAATACTTCAGCCCCACCCCAAATGACCTATACTTGGTAATCAAATGGGTTTCTAACTCATAAACTGAGGGTTTTTCTTGTGATTCTTAAATTCCTGCTTGTTTCATTGTAAGTTAAAAGATGGTCTTTGACCAAAGTAAAGTGCAAGGCTAGACTCTACAGCACATATACATAGAGCTATGAACAAGGGCTTTTTCCCAAACTGCAAGCACTGCCCTGTTCTGGCAGCCTTCAATCTATCCCTCTGGAACTCAGATACTCTCTCCTGCTTGAGCTCTGGCAGGGCACTTCTCTATCAGCTATGTGGATCAGACTAACATCTGTCCTAACATATCTACAAAACAGTAATCCTTATCCCTGCCCCACCTCCATACAGAAAGGGATCTAACCCAAATTGCAAACAGGGCTGGGGACTGGTTTGGGAAGGCTTTCTGAAAGAGATGAAACTTCAACTTTGCCTGGAAAGATAATTAAAAATTAATCAAAGGAAGGGAAGAGAGGGAGCTTTAAAAAGGAGAATAGGGCATGTGAAAAGTTACTGATGCCTGACATGGGATGGAGTGTTGGGGGAAGAATAGGACTGTCAGAAACAAGAAATCAACCTGTATCTTCCGTTGTCTTCTTTAATAATAACTTAACTTTCTAGGGAAAATGCCCTGAAAGTTGTTGATGTCTAAGTCAAATAGCAGCATAATTATTAAAGGCCCAAATCAGATGCTAGCTCCTCTGTTAAACATTGGAGGTTATTCCTCCCACCACTGCCCTCTCAACAGCCCTCACTGCTCTCAGCTCAGACCGCAGTCATGAACTTTAGATCATGAATGCCTGGCAGGCAGCAACAGTCCTCCCACTGCCACATGGACTGACCTTCCTGAATCTGTGCCTACACTCTCGCTTTCCCTCCTGTCACATGGGAAGACAAGCCTCTGTTCCTGTCAGAGGCAGTCCCTTCACTGAGGTTCTGGATTTCATGTCTCATCTACTCAAGGACTTTGTTCCTTCAGAAATATACCTCCCACGTTGTGCCATCCATCTCTCATTCTCTATACTTTTCTACATACAAAACATCCAGTAGTCTTTCTTTGACCCTTGTGTCCCTCCACCTACAGCTCGGTTTCTCCCCCTTTGTCATAGCACTCTCCAAAAGTCATCTGTGCATGCTCTCTGCATTTCCTTATCTCACATTTTATCTTCAACCCACACATATACTTGCATCCCAGTCACTCCACTAAAACTGTTCTGACAAGGCCAATGGAAGCCTCCACTTTGCCAAATCCAAATATTACATCCCTGTTTTCATCTTACTTTCTCATTGACCTTTCACATAGTTAAGGCCCCTCTTCTAGATATGCAGTCTCTTGAACTGGCATCCGGAGGTTCCTAGTTTTTCTTCTCCCCTCACTAGCAGCTCTCTCTGAAATTTCTTTGCTGACTCTTTCTCATTACAGGACCTCTAAATGTTGTAACAACTCCCAGGTAATTTCTGAGATATCCTCTCTCTTCTCTCTCTGATGTTTATCTTTCTTTAGTCCATGAGTTATTCTATCTCAATATTGTTGTGTCTTGTATTTAAGTCTACAAGAATGACTGCTCCATCAGGATACCTATCCAAATGTCTACCTGTATGTCTAATGTCATTTCAAATGGAACAAGATTTACTTTCCTATTCTTAAAACTGTTTTTCCCTCATCTCGGTAACTTCTGCACCAAAAGCCTAGAGCCATTAGGGATTCCAGTCTTTATCTCACTAATCACATCAACTCCTCCAGTAGGCCCTAGTGGCTTCCTAGGTTGAGCAACCAACTCCTACCTGGAGTTTCACCCATCTGGTCTCTTTCAATTCTTGCTCCTCTCTAATCTATTTTTTTTTAAAGGCAGGCTGACTAGACTTTTAAGATACAAGTCAAATTATGCCACTACCCTCACCAAACCCTCCACTAGCTTCTCATTGCACGTAAGATAAATATAAAATTTCATATTATGACTTAAAGACCTTACAAAAGCTAAAACCATTTTTTATCCCCTCTTCCAGTATACTTTACATTTTCCTTCTCTCTGTCTCTCTCTTCCTCTCTCTCTGTCTCTGTCTGTCTTTGTTTATGTCTCTCTGTCTCTCTTCTCACCTCCCTCAATACTTTACTATTTTCTAAGCTTGTTCCACTTCAAGGCCTCTGTAGTTGCCAAAACCTGCCTCATCATTAACGTCATAAGTCAAACATTACATCTTGGAAATGTTTCCCTGATCACCCAATCAAAACACACTATTATGTTATAGTTACAGTAGTTTTTCTTCTTAGCACTTATCACCATAAATATCTCAGTTCTTGGCTTGTTTTCTTGTGCAGTTTCTGCTTTTATCCACTAGTCTGTAAATCTGTGCTACTCTTGTTCACCAAGTATCTCCTGCACATAGACTAGTACCAGGCACACAAACTGTGCTTAATAAATAGTTGCCGAATGAATGGATGAATAAATGAATGAATACATTATTAATCTACATAATCAAAGAATATATACAAAGGCTGCTGGGACTCAAGAAGGGACGTTGGCAAAGTAATGTGTTTCAGGCACTGCCGGGCATCTTTGACCTAGAGTTTATTCTAAAATTGTCTATAGATCTGCTTGGCTTTGGGCTTCCCAGTGTGCTGTGTGTCCTCAGGCAATCCAAATAAAGAAAGAGTCACACAGGCCCCTTCTCAATAGCTGTGCTCTGGGCCCACTCCTGCCAGTAACTGAGATTCAGCTCTGAGCAAAGCACTGTAATTACACCTGTTACTAATTAAAGGACAAAATAAATGTGAAGTGCCAGTGAAATACTGCACAGGAGTAAAGCAGCAATTATATTTATTGTATAATTTCCATTTGGCAATTATATTGATTGCACAATTGAACATACTGCATAATGGTGATAATTACAATTGTTAACATTTTCTGCTGGGAAGAACCCAAGTGGGTAAACAGGTTGCTTTGAGTTACTGACAATCAGAAGGGGGAGTGTAAATTTTCTCTTTAATTCTTACACATATTGATCAGAAGAATTTCCTTAGGAAATACTGAAGTTTGAAAAACAGACCTTTCATGTTTTTAGAAGGAAAATCAATTTGAATCTTTCAGCATTTTGCATTGATGGAAAAAATAAATGCAAAGGGAAATCAACCCAGAGAAAAAATGGGGAGGTAGGTATTCCTCTGTTAGAACAGATTTGGCAAGGAGCCTCAACCACAGGACCTGAGGCAGCAAGCAAACACATCCAGAGCAGAGGAAAATGGGCACTACCAAGACCTAAGCCCAAATCAATCCCTCTTAGTAGATCACATTTGCATAAAAGAGTGGCCAAAACAAGGGAAGATTACAGTGCTTGGTCAGAGAGCACACATGCTAAACTATAAGCCCTTTGAATGCTCCTTGCACACACTCATAAAGAAGGAATACAGAGTCATTTTACAATGACTACCTTTTGTTGAGTCACCTTCACAGAATGACTCTTGGTGGTATATAATTTGGTATTGTATTTTTCCATACATTATTAATGCCCCTTGGCAGACGTGTTAAAAAAGGAAGGGGGTTAGAAGTCATCTAGTTCGTGTCTTTTATTGTCATGTGGATTTAGAATGTGACTATTATGTCAATCAGTGCAGTCTGTAATGTAAGAGCTATTGCAAGGCATAAATGATGAACTCTGGAAAACTTTGCTAAACAGTGAAGAAGTAGGTGAAGGAGAGGCTAGTTATAGCTAAACATAATTGGCTAAGAGGCCTTAGACTCATTATAAAAGCACTGATATTCACTTGAAAGTCATGTGCCTGTTTATCAGTGCAGGTACTAACATTTTATTTACTCTAAAAAATAAAAATACTGTGACTTAGTTTGAATTGATATTTCCCTCATTTAATAGGATAAAGAAACTAAAGCTTCATCAGATACAGTGCATTGTTACTCAAGGCCATTAAATCGTAAACAAAATTTTATCCACAAATCCAGCATTCAGGCAGAGACCACTATCTCCAGCTCCATGGTAAATTGGTTTAGTCTAACCAATCAGGAGGATATATCCAATCAGAGCAATTCACTCAGCTTTAACCAATCATAGCATTCTTGCTATTTTTGTGATTGGCTAGAGTGTTATGTAACCCAGTTATGATCAATGTCATGTCAAGGAAATCCTGGGGATATGGCATTGTGGGAAATAGTCTCTTAGTCTTATGAAGAATAGAACAGCAAAAGTATATTTATTCTCCCTCTTCAGAAGTTTGTTATGTTTGTGTGTAATGCCTGGTTCTGTAGAGCCAACATGTGTGCATAAGGGGAAAACATCATAACAAAACTGAGATAGTGAGGATGGCAGGACAGATAGTTGGGAAGAAAACCTAGATCTTAGATATAGTCATTAAGGCAATTAATTAACCAACCTTGGAACTACTCAGCCTCTGATGTACTAGTGTTGAAAGTATCCACAAGAATTTTTTCTCTACTTTGCATCTGAAAGCTCCTTCACTGGTCCAGAGACACAGAATTTACCTGATTCGTTCAAAGTCACAGAGCAAGTAGAAAAGCTTGTCTATGAAGGGCAAAGACCAATTAACTCCCAACTTTCCATTTCTTCAATTTCTGAACAACATAAATAAGTGATGTTTGGATATGTGTATATATATGTTAAAGAATCACATCTTTTAACCTATATTTTTATAAAACTTATGTTGGATGATTAAATAAGAAACTAAAACCATGATCAACTTTGCATATGGAAAAACACTGTGAATTTGTTTTCGTACATCTGTTGGTCAACTGTATGTCCTCTTGGAAAAATGTCTAGTCAGGTCTTTGCGCATTTTTTCATGGGAATGTTTGTTTGTTTGTTTTGGGTATTAAGTTGTATGAGTTCATTATAAATTTTAATATTAACCACTTATTAGATGTATGCTTTGTAAATATCTTCTTCCACTCAGTAGGCTGTGTTCTCATTTTGTTGTTTCTTTCATTGTGCAAAACCTCTTTTAGTTTGATGGAGATTTATTTTTTCTTTTGTTTCCCTTGCCCAATAAACATATCCAAAAAGATATTACTAAGAGCAATGTCAGGAGTTTACCACCTTTCTTTTCTTCTAGCAGTTTCATGATTTCAGGTCTTATATTTAATGTTTTGATCCATTTTGAGTTTCTTTTTGTATAGTGAAGGAATGGTCCAATTTCTTTTTATTTCTTTGCATGTATCTGTCCAGTTTTGCCAAAGCCACTTACTGAAGAGATTGTCTTTCCCCCATTGTACATACTTGCCTCCTTTGTTGAAGATTGATTTAGCACATAACTGAGGATTTCTGGGCTCTCTATACTATTCCATTGATTTATATATCTGCTTTTATGCCAGTACCATACTGTTTTGATTATTGTTGTTTTGTAGCATAAATCAAAACTTTTATTTAGCTATACAGTTTCAGGGCATAGATGATTAATAGAAAAACATGAATTTTAGAAATACTTTTAAAGGTATTTCAAGAAATGTAAAATAGCTATTAAAATTTAATAATTATCTTAAAGTTTTTCTATTTATAACAAATATCTAGAGGTTAGGATGCCTTAAAGACATATAAAAAGGCAATTAAAACTGTTTTACCTCAAGAACACAGCAAATAAGAGCTGTAGGTATGTTAAGCCAATTTTTTGTTCACTTTGGCATCTCAGTTCACAGCCTTAGTAATATACCAGTCTGAATGTAATTTATCACATTCACACTAATGAATACTTAATATCTGGGGTCTAAAATAACATATTATGAACATTTTATCTCTTTATATTTTGCATTGAACTAAAATAAACATATAAAAAATAAACTGAATTACAGTAAGCACCTACCAAAAGGTCTCTCCTAGTTGTTGGATGGCAGCCTAGCATGGGCTCTAATCTAGCAGAAATAAGATAAGGTAAAATATATATAACACATGAGATTACTGGAAACTGGGGCTTGGCAAAATAATTACCATTTCTCCATGTGTCTTCATAAATGGGATCACCCATGTTATAGTTAACACTACCATGTGAAGAAAACCAATAGTTTTGCCAGGCCACCAGAAATCCAGTGTTCTAAAGCCTCCAAATTTCTGACAAGGACTTGAATATCCAAAAGTTTATAATATATATATAGATACATTTTATTTATATCTATATTTACATATATATTCCTTAACTACATAAGCTCATAAATGCTTGTCAAGATATGAACTAACCATATGACTTCTGACTAAGTAATCCATTCAATGTTAATAAACTTGAAAGGACTTAATTATGACCACATCCAGATATTTGCTTATCACAAACCTGTGTTTCCATTCTGCTCTTTCATTCCTGTTGCAATATACAATGGAAGTGTGCATAATGGCACAAGGGTTTGTTGAGTTCAGGTAAAAATTCTGAACTTCTACTTCATGGAAGGGGACCTCTGAGGAGTCATAGCCTGACCACCTCCTGTCTGTGGCCAGAACTGGAGATGTAATATCAGGCATCCAAGACTATATGGTCACCTAGCTCCTACAGGAAGGAGTTTTCTGAGGTGATTCAGGCACTGGCCATGACTGAAGGAAAAGATAACCATCACTGCAGTGAGAACAACAAAGTTGTTTCTCCTCTGATTCACAATGGATGCTTTTTAATTGGTGAGAATTTAAATCAGTGTATGGGGACATGAGGGAAAGAAGAATGAGATATCATCTGTTCTTTCACTTTCTCTGTGAGTTATAATATCTTTGGATTTTGTGTGATTCTGCTAAAGAAATTATCTTGTTTTTAAGCAATGAATTACTAATAATTTCATGCCCATGGAGACATTTAGACTTCAATTGATGAGATTCCTGCTGTTACCCAGTAATAGGGAATGGGACATAAACAAAATGATGAGGAAACTCACCTTTTCAAGTAATATTTTTAAAATTCAGACACATGAGGACAGTTAGAGACTGGGTGATAATAGAATGTAATAAGCCACATGAAAGCCTTTGAATTGACTTATCAATCTGCACTTGATTTTATTTTATTCTTCACTAAAATAAAACCAATTATAAGATATAAGCTTGCTTGCCCCACAAGTTTTTGCTTCTGTATTTCTTAACTGATAAAAAAGACACATTCCAGTAGTATCTTCTTCAGTATGAATGAAGTAACAATTATATCATGCATGTGTGTAGGAATAAATGTTTATTTTCATATTATATCTTCCCAGTATAATAGATAAGAGTATGCAAATAAAAAATAACTCATTTTATTTTGAAAAACTGATTTCAATTCAGAATTCTTTTCACTGACAACAAAATTTAACTTCCATCTGTGAAGATTAACTGGACACCACTGACTTACCTGCAGGACAAGCTTTGAAAAGCTCAGAGACAGAAGTACTAGAAGATAGCAGGGTGAGTGAAAAGCTAGAAGGAACAAAGCTAATTATCTAACTCCCAAGCAACAATTTAAAAGAACAACTGCTTTGGTGTCTAACATTTCTTTTGCAAATTCCTAGCACATGGTGAGAATGTAGTAAATGTTTTCTAAGAGTTTTGTTTTGTTTTCTTTTCTTTTGTTTTTATTTTCATTACTGTAAAGAAAAGGCCTAATAAGAAAGTTAAAAGACCCTGAGCCAGAGGTGGTCTTGAGTCTGCATCTCCCCAGGGCTGACATTTTATTTACATTTTTAACAAATTCTGTTTCCAGCCTCTTAAATTGTTATTTACCAATCCCTCCCAATGGGTCACAGGTACTAGACTCAGGAAGTCTCTGCCTTTTATTTCTACTGTGTGAAGCACTCAAAGGTGCCCTGTCAATTTATTAGCAGCTTAATTAGAATGAAATTATGTAATTAAGCATCTCATTTCAAATCAGCTATAAATGTTTACCAGCTCACAGGGATGAGACTTTCAAGGGGCTTTCCTATAGACCTTTTAGGTTTGACAATAACTCAATGTCTTCCCATCTTTAGTTAGAAATTCAGGACTTTAGGGGGGCTTCCAAGAAAAAAAAAAAAAAGAAATTCAGGACTTTAATGAATCCCAAAGGTAAATTCCACCAACCAGTCAGATATCAGTTTATTTGCATTTTGTGGGATGTGGTGACCTCCCAAAAGAACACATTCTTCTTTTGGGAAAATCTATTTACCTAAGCCCTCAAAGAAGTAATTTGCCCACTAAAAGTGAATGTCAAAATATGTGTTCAAATATTTAATTTTTGCAAATTACCACAAGACATATGTATGGTTTTCCATATGTTAAAAATATCTTGCTATTATACATAATAGAAATTTTAAAAGAAATTTACAATTTTATTTATTTATTTTTAGAGTGAGGATGAGGGAGGGAGAGAGAGAGAGAGAGAAACATCAATGTGGGAGAGATATATGTGGGAGATATACATTGATCAGTTGCCTCTCCCATGCCCCCAACTGGGGACTTGGCCCACAACTCAGGCATATGCCCTGAGTGGGAATCAAACCAGTGACTTTTGGTTCCTAGGCCAGCACTCAATTCATTGAGCTACACCAGCCAGGGCCATAATAGAAATTTTAATGTGTTCTATGATTAAAGACTTTGGCTTCTTTCAGCACCCTTTCAAGTATTTGAAATCATTTCCCTACTCATAGTGGATATAGCTAATTTTCCCCAATAACAACTTTCTACATCTCCTTTTAAAATGGAACCTCTTCCTCTATGACAAAGTTTTAGCCAGGCCATTTGGCTAAGTCCTTACCAATGGAATTGTAAGTAGCTGGAAAAATGTATGCAATTTTCCATATCATTTTATTAAAAGCAAATTTCTTCTGCTTAATTTTTTATTACTCGTCTCTTGCAAAAAGTGGATGTTGTTCCAGTGAGTCAGGACTGAACCTGTGGACAAGGAAAACTGCTTGGGGAAAGAACTCTTAGACAACCGTGTAGAGTACACATTCATCTTCCTAGCCTGCTTTCCTATCTTTAGAACAGAATTTTTGAATCTTGGCAATATTATCATTCATATTTAATGATTCTCTGTTATTATAGAGCACCCCCCAGCACTGTAGGAAATTCGGTAGCATCCCTGGATACCAGTAATTCTCCTCTCCCTACCTGTGGCAAGCAAAAATGTTTCTAGATGTTGCCACATGTTCAAAAAAGAATGAAGTGAATCTGAGAGTATATGATCATCAATTGTGGCTCATAATAAAATTCAAGCAATCAAGTAAAAATTATAATTTCGAAAAGCCTATATTTGCCACCATGAGTTTGGGAGCAAGAGTCAATATTTGGAAAATCTACATAACTCAATGAAACAATATTTTCCACATGACAAGTATATTATGCTACATAAAATAAATACAGGCAAAAGACTCATTCAAAATGCAGTATTTATGAGTAGATTTTAATGTCATAAGCATATATTTATATAATTTTGCATCTCACATTGCCAGTAATCTTTAAGAGTTATCTGTTGAGTTACAATATAAAATTTAAAAATCCAAAAGTTTCTGATTCAACTATACAAAATAATATTTATTTGTCCAACCACCTCACTGTGTGAGGTTGGTTTTCTTCATCTGCTTGTATCACACCAACATACAGCAAGGAACTAACTACAAAAGCAGATACAAGAATCTATCTGTCTTCTATTAAGGCAATCATTAAAGCGATGTGTAAAAATATATTAAGCAATTCTATAGCAAGTAAGTAAGATGGTGAAAGAGGATGCTCCAGACCCTCCTTCCTCCCACAGATACTGATTCAAAAACAATACAAAGACCATAATACTTTGTGAAAAATACAGAAAACAGTTTAAGAAAACAGAAAACAGTTAAAAATGTGTCATAAAACCAGCTGCAATAGAGTTAATAGCAAAATATGTGTCACCCACTTGCCAGAGTCCCTTTCCCCAGCATAACCTCACACTACTGGGAGGAAACTCCCAGCTCCCTGCTTTCACCCTGGGGAAAGAAAAATAAGACTGGGCTGTATGTCCAACATTCTGACTTTCCTGGGGCAGGTTAGGGGGTGAGGAATAAGGGACACTGACTGAGGTAGTGGCTTCTATCACAACTGTCTTGGAGCACAGACGGGACACAGTCTACTCTTGATGCCTGGGGGTTACTGAAAACCTAAAAGAGTTGGGCAATGTGCTGCTGATTCAGAAAACCCACAGTAAGCAGGCAGATACCAGAGGAAGCAATAGATTATGAGCTCCTCAAGGGAAAAAAAAACTTTCAAATCCCTCTAACTTGAAATATACATGTACAAGCCCAGAGAAAATACATCCACAGAAAGGGCTTGAAACCTCCAGAATTCTAAAAAGGTCTGCCTAAAAGAAGCCAGTCCATAAAGGAAGAGAGGTGGCTTTTCTCAAATGTGGTAATAACAACACAAAGTTACAAGAAACACAGAGAAACAGAAGAAAATGGCCACCTCAAAAAAAAAAAAAAAAAAAAAAATCTATAGAAACTGAACCTAAAAAATGAAGGGATATAAATTACTTGCCAAATAATTCAAAATAACAGTTATAAAATATGCTCAATAAGCTCAGAAAAATAATAAATATTGAAATACGAATTCCAACAATGAGATTAAAAACATTTTAAAAGACACAAGCAAAATCTTTGGAGCTGAAGAGTGGAATAACTGATCAGAAAAATTCAAAACAGAAGGTCAACAGTAGACTTAAACACATGGAAGAATGAATCAACAAACTTAAAGGCAAATTATGTGAAATTATATAAAGGACCAAAAGTAAAAAGAGAACAAGAATAATGAAAGAAATCTAGGACTTTTAAGACATCATATAGCAGACCCATATATATACTATTGATATATATGTACACACTACAGGAGTCCTGGAAAGAGATAAAGGTACAGAAAGGTTATTTTTAAAAATGTATAAAAAGTTCCCAAATCTGGGAGGGAAATGGACATCCAGAGTCAAGAAGCGTAAAGAAGCCCAATTAAGATAAATCTAAAAACTCCATGCTTAGGCACAATATAGATTGTCAAATGTCAGAGACAAAGTGATAATTTTAAAAGCAATAAAAAAAGGGACTCCTCACATACAAGGCAGTCTCCTCGGCCTATGAGTGGATTTCTCAACAGAAACCTGAAAGGTGAGAAGAAAATGAGATAATACATTAAAATGCTGAAAAGAGCAAATAAGAATAGCATAACTGATAGAAAGAGAGAACAAGAGAGAGACACAGAGACACAGAGAGAGATGAGAGAGAGAACGTTCCAGGATAAACAGAATGTAAAAAAGTTCATCACCAACAGACCTGCTTTACAAGAAGTGCTATAGGGAAGTCTTCAAGAGAGAAAAAAACAAAATGGCAATAGGAAGACCTCCCCTAACAATAACAACTTAAAATGTTAATGGAATAAATTCCTCAATAAGAAGACACAGTGGCTGAATGGATGAATAAAAAAAGATACAATTCTATATGGTCTACTAGAGAAGGAAAACTCTGACTCCAAAAAACCTCCGCTGCCTTGCGGCATACCTCTTCAGGGGAAAGGCTAAGGGAGTAAACCCCGACAGAAAATCCGGAGCCGGAGTCCCTAAGGCGGTTTGACGTTGTAGTCAACACCGGCAACTCCTGCGGCGCACCTGAAGCCAAGCTGTATTGACTCCGTCTTTCCCTTGGACCCTTCAGCTGCGAAGAGAGGGGGGTCTGCTGCATGGGCAACAGCAGACCCTCCATATCACCCTGCCCAGGCTCTGTAGCTTCAGCTTCACTGGAGAGGACACTCCAGCGTCATCACAAGATGTCGATTCAACACGGGAGGAGACAGATACCGTGTTACTCCCGAGTCGGACTGCACAGCCATTCTTGGTGGTGCAGATAGACTCTTAAGAAGCTACACCATCGTCTCTTGAGACGGACGGCTGCCGACGACTAGAAACTCATTTTAGACTAAGAACACACATAGGCTAAAAAGAAAAGAATAGAAAAAGATACCCAATACAAATGGTATGCAAAAAAGGGCAAATGTTGTCATACTATATAAGACAAAATAGACTTTAAGTCACAAACAAGATTCAAAGTACATTATATAATGACAAAACATTCAATTCCAAATATAAAATAACAATTATAAGTATATACTACCATACATGACAACACTTAAATATATAAAACAAACATTGACAAAACTGAAAGCAGAATTAGACAGTAATACATATACAGTAGAAGATTTCAATATCCCACTTCCAATAATGAATAGAATATGTAGACAGAAGATCAATAAGTAAACAGATGATTTGACCAATACTATATACCCCACAGACCTAACAGATTTAAACTGAATAGTCCAACCAATAGCAACAAAATACAGATTCTCCTCAGGGACACACAGAATATTCTCCAGGATAAAGCATATATTAAGTCCCCCTAAAAAAATCTTAAGAATATTAATATCAGAACCATGCCAAGTATCCTTTGTGACCACATGAATTAAACTAAAAATCAATAACAAAAAGAAAATTAGAAATTTCACAAATATATTGAAATTAAACAACATACTCTTAAATAATCAGTGGATCAAAAAATTAAAATTTTAAATACCTTGAGACAAATAAATACAGAAACATAACATATCAAAATTTATGGGATACAGCAAAACCAGTTCTAAGCAGGGAGTTTATAGCAAAAATGCCTACCATAAAGAAGAAAAAAATCTCAAAAAACAATTTAAGTTTACATTTTAAAAAGCTAATAAATTAACAACCAAGTTCAAAATTAGTAAAATAAAGGAATTAATAAAGCTTAGAGAACAAATACATAGAGAACAGAAATATATTTTTCATTAATGAAATATTGTTTGATTCTTAGAAGATTAAACTTGACAAACCTTTAGCTAGAATAAAATAGAAATGTCTGTGATTAATAAAATAAGAAATGAAAGAGTAGACATTACAACTGATGTTCTGAAAAAAAAAGGGATCATAAGAGACTACAATGAGCAATGGTACACCAACAAATTATGATAGCCTAGAAGTAATGGGTAAGTTCTCAGAAACATACAAACTTCTATGACTGAAACATGAATAAATCTAAACAGACTTTTACCTAGAGAGGATTTTGGAATCAATAATTTCAAAAGTCCTTAGAACAGAACAAGACCCGATTTCTTCATTGGCTAATTCTACCAAACATTTAAATAGAAATTAACACCAGTCCTGCTCAAACTCTTGTAGAAAATTGAAGTAGAGAGATCTCTTCCATGATTATTTTCTAATACCAGCATTACTCTGATACTAAAGCCAGAAAAAGACAATTAAAAAAATTATAGGCCAATATCCCTAATGAATATAGATGTAAAACTAAGAAACAAAATTCTAACAAATGGAATCCAACAGCATACTGAAAGGATCACACCCTATGATGAAGGAGGCTTTATCCCTGGGATACAATGATGATTCAGCATATTAAAAAAATCAATCAATATAATACACTACATTATCAGACTGAAGAATAAAAATTCATATAATCATCTCAATATGTGCACAAAAGTCAACTGACAAAATTGAACACCCTTTCTTAATAAAAAATTTCAACAAACTAAAAATAGAAGAAAATTACCTTAACCTAATAAAGGCCACATATGACAAAGAGCTAACATCATATTCAACAGTGAAAAACTTAAAGCTTTTCCTTTAAGATTAGGAATAAGGCAAGGATGTCCACTCTCAACACTTCTATTCAACATAGTACTGGAAGTTATAGTCAGAGCACCTAGGAAAGAAAAAAAAAATAAAAGTCATTCAATTCAGAAAAGAACTATAATTATATCCCTTCGTAGATGACAGGATTTTATATGTAGAAAACCTTACAGTTTCCATGCAAAAACAATTGAAACTAATAAACAAATTCAGCAAAGTTGCAGGATACATAATCAACATAAAAATTAAATATGTTTCTATATACTAACAGTGATGTTATGTTGAGTGAAATAAGCCAGATATAGGGGGGATTCCCGGCCAAGATGGAGGCCTAGAAAGACACGCTAGTCTCCCTCCACAACTAAGAAGAAATACAACTACCTCAAAATTAGAGACAACCAAAAGTTCCACAAAGTTGAGCTACATGGAAGTCCAACAAACAAAGATATAAAGAAGAAATACTCATCCGGGCAGGTAGGAGCGGTGGAGCTGGGGAGGAGAGGACACAGTGTGGTGGCGGCAGCAAGGGCAGCAGAAGCAGGCTGACGGAAAGCGCAGTTACATCTTTTAAAAAGTTAGGAGGGACACCTGGGGAGCACTCCCAGCAACAGACCAGATTGTAAAGCCTCATTGCTTCTGACTGTGCAAACCAGTGGGGATTGGGGCAAAGGAAGAAACTGCTGGTCTCTCAGCAGAGTCTGCTTGTTTAAAGGGCCCCCACAGTCCTAGAACATCTACAGACCCACCCGCCCTGGGAATGCTGACCAGGGCCACAGCTAGAGAGGTGCCAGTCCCATACAGAAGTGGGAGAAGTGCTTGGAAAAGAGGAGAGTACTGAGTAAGTGGCATTGTTCCCTCTCAGACCCCTCTCTGACATACAGTGCCACAATGTGGTGAAACGGGTCGCCCTGTACTGACAAATACCTAAGGCTTCGCCCCTTACAACGTAACAGGTGTGACAGCTCTACCTAAGACACAGAGGCAAACAAACACAGGAGCCAGTCATGGTGAGGATACAGAGAAGTAAACAATGAGGAGATAGCCAACCTAATAGATGCAGAGTTCAAAACACTGGGGATAAAGATGCTCACAGATTTGACAGATATCCTTAAGTATGACACATGCATAAGGGAAGAAGTGACAGCTCTGCTAAATAAAACTAAAAAAAAAAATCCACACAAAACCAGTGGTGAAGGAAAGGAAACATGGGTTCAAATCAGTGATTTGGAATATAAGGGAGAGAAAAAACAGTCAAACAGTACAGAATGAGGAAACAAGAATTGAAAAAATTAGGAGAGGCTTAGAAACCTCTGGAACAACTTTAAACATGCACATATCTGAGCTATAGGGGTGCCAGAAGAAGAAGAGGAAGAGCAAGAAATTGAAAACTTATGTGAGAAAATAATGAAGGAAAACTCCCAAATTTGGCAAAGAAAGTAGACATACAAGTCCAGGAAGCACAGAAAGTCCCAAACAAGCTCGACCCAAAGAAGACCACACCAAGAGACATCATAATTAAAATGCAAAAGGTTAAAGATAAAGAGAGAATCTTAAAAGCAGCAAGAGAAAAGCAGAGAGTTACCAACAAAGGGGTGCCTATAAGACTTTCAGCTGATTTCTCAAAAGAAACTTTGCAGGCAAGAAGGGACTGGCAAGAAGTATTCAAGGTGATGAAAACAAGGACTTGTAACCAAGATTACTCTATTCAGCAAAGCTATAATTTAGAATGGAAGGGCAGATGAAGTGCTTCCCAGACAAGGTAAAACTTAAGGAACTCATCATCACCAAACTACTATTATATGAAATGTCAAAGGGACTTACTTAAGAAAAAGAAGATCAAAATTATGAACATTAAAATGACAACAAATTCACAACTGTCAACAACTGAATGTGAAAAATAAAAACAAAATTCAACTAAGCAAACCAGAATAGAAACAGAATCATAGGTATGGGGATCATCTGGAGGGTTATCAGCTGGGAGGGGGGAGTGGAGAAATGGGGAAATGGTGCAGGGACTAAGAAGCATAATTGGTAAATACAAAATAGACAAAGGGAAGTTATAAATAATATAGGAAAGGGTGAAGCCAAAGAACTTATATGCACAACCCATGGAATGAACTAAGGGAGTTGGTATTGCTGGAGGGAAGTTGGGTACTGGGCAGAGGAGAGCAAAGAGGAAAAAATTGTGATACTGTAACAACATAATCAATAAAATATACTTAAAAAAAAAAAGAAAGAAGCCAGTTATAGAAGGACACAAATACTACATGATTCCACTTATAGGAGGTACCTATTGTAGTCAAACTCACTGAAATAGAAAGTAGAATGGTGTTGGCAGAGGTTGGGGGAGGTGGGGAAATAGGAAGGTGCTATTCAATGGGTATAAAAATTAATTAAAGCAAGACAAAAAGTTTCTAGAGGTCTGATGTACAACATTGTGCTTATAATCAACAATACCGTACTGAATGCCTAAAAACGTAAAAGGGTAGATCTCTTGTTATCCATTTTACCACATTTATTGTGTATAAATTATATATTGTATATGTAATTATGTATTTATTAAAAATATATTATATATGACTTATATACTATATATAACACATGTTATATACCTATATTGCCTTATATATGCCATAATATACAATGTATATATTATATATTTTTTTACATATAAAGAAAGGTCACCTTTTGTTTTGGAAAATAACATTTTAATTAAAAATTATTTACATTAGCATGTAATATTTTTATTTTGAAATAAAGCAACAAGTATTTTTAAGTTTTTAAAATTTTTAATATTATAAATATTGATAGATATGGCTCCATGAAACAAAAGTTCTTGGGGAGTCTTGAATAATTTCTGTGAATATAAAGGGTTCCTGAGACTAAATGTCTGAGATTCATCAGATTAGTTAGAATATAATATCAATAATACAGTCACAGGAACATTTTTTAAAAAATCTTGTGGTTGTACTTACTCGTCATATAAATTTTTAAACTTGGGTGTTAAAGGATTTATCAAGAACTCAGTTTCTTTATCTATAAGGAGCATTTTTACTATTTTAGAAATAATTAAAACATTGTATATAATGTTTTATTGGTAACCTTTTCTTACATTTTTTGTAAATTTCCCCAGATAAATACAACTCTTTGTAGAAAGAATAGACTGCTTTTTAGTGTTTCCTTAGTTTAAAAAAAAAAAAATAAGGAGAAAACATGTGAGGCCTTGATAGTTTGCAAGAAAGCAAAAGGAAGTAAATATAATATGTAAAAAAATAAAAAGAATGGAAACATACTAGTAAAATAAACATAGCAAACAGTAAATGACCACTGCTATATATATATATTTCAGGCACTGAGCTATCTTATATATTCCACTCAACAGTCCTGAGAGGTAGACAATATTATCATTATTGTACAGATAAGGAATGGCCAGGCTATGCTATTTAGTATCTTGTCCAAACTACTAAGTGGCAGAACTGGGATTTGAAGTCATAGAAAGAGGATTGGAACCTAGGCCTCTCTGATTTCAGAGCTTCTGTGAGTATACATGTGCATGTACATGCATGTGTGAGTGTCCTGTTTAAAGGGATGGAATTTTTGTGTTGTCAGATACATGCATCTCCTGAGCTGCTATGTCCTTTCACTAAAAAGAGTAAATCCAGGTCATCAGCAGAGTTACCAGCTGTGAAACAGGTCAGGAGAAAAAGGAATGACTAAGCCTGGGAAATTACCAGGGGCAACAGGGAGTGCCATGTTACTGTCCTCAGTTATAGACAAAAACAAATAAACTTGTCCTGTGAAGTGCAGAAAGTGCAGGCAACCCCACAGCACTCACCTCAGACCAAACGCCACCCAAGAGAGAGAGACTGGAGGTGGCTGTGACAACAAGCATGGACTTCAGTCTGTTTTCTGTTGCACCACTTTATAAGGGCTAGCCTGTGTGCCTGTCCATGGACAGAAGTAAGTAGAGAGCAGCAAGCAATTTCTTTCTTGACCAGTGGCAAACAGAGGCAGATAGTGAGGGCGTTGGGATTCTAGGACTTGATATGCCAACCATTTCTGCCTAATCTCAGTGCAAGATAATGAGTAGTTGGTAGGCATATATATACTCTCTGGGAAGAGAACTGAGAAAGAGGAGTGTTCCCCTCAGATTAAGAATTCCAGAAGTAATCTAAAGACAACATTTAGCATTATACTGCATCTCCCAATGGCTACTCTGCATGTGAAACTCATGAAATGGGTTCTGAGACCAAATATATCTGGGAAGTCCTGTGTGGTACAGCCTAACTTGGAGAACCATGTTAATGTATTAAAGACTGAGAATTAGGACAGGGAAAATACTTGTTTATATTGGTTTGATCCCAGGTTTTCCAAGTTTGAAGAAGAGACAATATCTAATACGTACATTTTGAATCAGTGAAATGAAAAGAGTATGGTGGACTCTGGGCTCAAAAGAAGTAAATAGACCTAACCCAGGCAAAGTCTTAATGTCTCTGGTCCTTAGATTTCTCACAGAGAAAATGGGAATAACAGAAATTATATCAGAGAATTGTAAAAATTAAATGAAACTATATATATATATATATATATATATATATATATATATATATATAAAATACAGCACTTATATTAGATGTGCAATAAATAGTTATCACCCCACTCAAAGATGCACTTAAGTCTGTGGTGCGATTTTTTTCCTTCCATGGCAGTTATAGAGGTAATTATCCGAATAACTGAACAACTACCTTCATTAAGTACCTGCTATTATATGGCAGAGACAGTAATGGATAAGACATAGTATCTGTTCTTTGAGTACTCACATCCAATTAGAAAGACAGACATGTGAATCCCTACCACATGATGAGTGCTCTCCTAGAGATTTGTATAAAGTGTTACAGAAATGTTTGATTATCCCAGAGCAAGTCATGGAAGCCTTCAGAACTGAGTCTTGAAGGATGTGTGGTAGTTTTCCAGGCATAACAGTAAAATAAAGCATTTAAGCAAAGGGAAGATTGCTAACAGAGGCCCAGAGATGTGACATATTCATCATTTAGAAGAATGTGAAGCCATTTGGATAGAAATAGAGAGGAAGAGATGGCTCACCTGAGAGGGTCGATCAAGGCAACACTGTACAAGTCATTGTCTGCTAAAGATCTTGGATTTTATCTTAGGGCACTCTTCAGCCATTAAAGAGATTTTCATAGGAATGATGAAATCATATTTGTGTTTTGGAGTGATGATCCTGTAACTGACAGGGAGGTTGATTAGGGGAGTGTAACTAGTAATAGAACAGTTGGAAGCCAGTCATCTCTACTTGCCTGTCCTCACCCTCCTGAGGACATGAACCAGGGCAGTGCTCAAAGGGAGAGCACAACAGGTTATAGAGAGGAAGGCAATATAAAGGTATGATATATCTACATGTTTTAAGTGTTGAGAAAGGGAAGGATAGAGAGATAGGAAAGTAAAACTAATAACTGCCATTCTAATTCAGATAACTGGGTGCATATTAAGATAATTAACCATGATCAGAAAAAATTGTAGAGGAACTGTGTTTAGGAAAAAATACAGGGAGAGGTCATCCTGTTTAAAATTTGCAAGTTGAAATGAACAATCCACAGCTTTAAGATGACTTCAAGCAAATGAAATTAGAAATAGAGGTCTTGAGTTTGGAATCCTAGATAGCACTGAAGATGTAGCATTGAGAATGATCATCTGAAGAGGACCCTGATGCAGAATGAGGGTGCAGAGTGACCAAAGCACACCCGAGCGAGCTCAGGCTGGGCAATGCAAAGCAAGGATGAGAATAAAGTGGCGCTCCTTGCCTCAGAACAATCATAATTCATTTAGGGAGACCAAATTGATATATTACACAGGAACAAAAGAAAAATTAAGTGCTCCACATTGTGCTACTTACAGCTGCAAGAGTATACGTGATACTAAGTCTTGAAATGGAAATAAATGAGACCTCAAAAGATAGGTGGGATTTCTAAACTAAATGGACATAGAAGAAATGGAGTTTCACTTTCAAGGGCAGAGAGCCAGCCAGATATTCATAATGGCATTATTAAAGGAGGCTAGAATGAGGAAAGATAGGGGTAATGATGGGCAAAACTATGGGGACAGGGAAAATCATGCATTGAAGAGGAAACAAGGTTAAAGTTAAATGGCTGAAAAAAGAGAAGGACAAAGGAAGAATAGTGAAATTACTCAAGCTTGAAAAGAGCAGTTCGGAACTGATATGGTTGCAATAATGTGACTGCATATATTACAACACTTAACATGCAGGAGTGGCTCAATAAAACTTCTTTAATTTTAGAAGCAGTTCTAAAACTATTCGGTTATGATGTGGCACAAATGGTAATTCTGAATAACTTGGAACATTCACAGTGCACCTTGCAGAGTGGATGCCAGGTAAATAAGGGTGCTGCTAATCAGCTTTTCAGGACTCAGGAAAAGTGGAAATACTGTTAATCAGAGGCAAAAAAGCCTCAGGTAGCTGCATGGGAGTTTGGGCCTGTGTTTCTGGGCATCAAGCTGCACATTTTGAGTATGTCTGTTGGTGTGTGTACCTAAGTGTTGATCTTCACGTGCCTGTCTGCCTTTGACTCTGGCCTCTCTTTGCCTGCTTTTGTTTAGGTATGTGCACATGAGTATCCACAAAGATGTGCACTTGTATCTTGATGTATTCACAGAAGTATCTTTAGGTCTCTGGGGTCCTCTGTTCATGAGCCTTCATCTTGCTTTTGTGTGACTCTGCAGTTGTCACTCTTAGCTGTGTCACTGTGTCATTTGGCCAAGTCCTTCTGTGTCCACATGTTTTTGCTATATGGTTGTGTGTACTGCTTGAATAGGCATCTATGTACATATCAACTGTGGTTTATGTGCCCATGTTTACAGGTCTGCACTATACATGTGGGTATGTATGTGTGTTTTTGTACATACACAAAGTTTCTCAAGCTTTACAGTGGCATATCAGTTCATGCCCACAGCTAATGTAAAACAGTCAAAAAGTCCTGAATGATAAATGGGAAAATCACTCCCTCCCCCACTGTATCTGGCTATAATAGCCTTTTTACTTTTAATAGAAAATTGATCTTATCTTTTACAGCCTATTTCACAACATATCAATGTGCACATGCAAATATTTTCCTGCCACAAACATAAAGCCTGCATCAACTCGATGTGATCTTCTGTGTAAACTGAATCTGAAATTATTTCCTTTGCATTATAATGTTGGCAAAAACCAAGCATAGCATCTCTTGAGCCATAAAATATAATTCAACTCAGAAGTCATACCAGCTTATGGATTTTCCTGTACAGAGACTTTCATATTAGGATCCTGTGGTGAAACCTCCCTGTTGATTTTTATAAATTCCAGAAGCACTAGAGAGGGATATAACTTCAAGTTTTTACCCATCCCTTAGTAGGATAACTGGGATGAATCACTGTTGTGAGTCTGATATAGAAGAGGAGGAGAGTGCCCATGGCATGCCCAATTCTAGAATGGTTCATTGTTTCATCATATGGATCAAGTGAGAAAGAACAGGCAGACATTTGTATTTGAACCTTACAGGGAGCTAGAATTAGAAGGCCTTGAAATCTGCATAGTGTTATGAACCCAGGCACGGGAACAGAGATGCATACAGCATGCTGCAACTGTGGCTAATAAGATGGAAGGCAATTCCTACTTTCAGATATAACAAGCTGAAATCTCACTTAATTTTAGTGGCAGCCCCAGGATCTTGGAGTCTTGGAGCCGAGATTCAAACTCAAACTACTTTGGTACATTCTCCAGTGGACGAAGCTACTTTCCCTAAAGTCATCTTCTTCAGGTTGAGGGTCATTGTTCATATTAAAAATTAATCAAAGACAGGTAGAAATCCAGCCTTCCTTGGATATAAACTTAAAGTCCAAGCAGCTCTAATACATGTCAGAAAATTTTCCCATACATAAAGCCTTCTTGGTCAACATAAGCAGACTTGGATTTTAAGCTCTTTTTGCTATGATGTTTTTCTCAGTTTCACACCAAAAATGCTGTCCATTAATTTTTTTAAAAAAGGAGGTTAAGCTAATGCAGGAACCTTGGAATCCTGTTCATTAACCATAATCCAGATGGAGTGCAGCAGAGAATAGCACACCCAGGTTTCACCTCCCCACACAGAAACCCCATGCCAGGTGTTCAGAGCACACCTGGTACTTCCATTACTGCCTGCCCACTAATATGAGACAGAGCACTTCAACACCAAATGCTGGGAAGATGTATTACAGAATATCTTACCCCCCAATATCTATTTCCCTTCATTTTAGAGATACAAATCCTGACATTTCTGCTCTGTAAATAGCTGAGTGCTACAAGTCTCTTTCCTTAACAAGATGTGGCTACCAAGTTCATACATTAAGGTACAGGAAAGAGCCCTGGCTGGTGTGGCTCAGTGAATTGAGTACTGGCCTGTGACCCAAAGGGCTGCTGGTTCAATTCCCAGGGCACATGCCTGGGTTGCAGGCCAGGACCCCAATTGGGGGCGTGTGAGAGGCAACCTCACATTAATGTTTCTCTCCTTTTCTTTCTCCCTTCCTTCTCCTCTCTCTAAAAATAAATAAATAAAATATATTTTTTTAAATATATAGGAATGACATTTTATACTTCTTGGGGTTCTCCTAAACGTGTCTTCTTTCTTCCTTTTCATCCTAACTGCTATATGGACTATCGATATAGTGGCTGGAATATCAGCAGCTATTTTCAACCACAAAGTGATTTTGTTATTGTAAACAAGAAGGGCGGAGAAACAAGAGTAGCATTTCTGTATTCCTGGAACCATGGAGCAACTACGAGCCCTGAAACACCTACCTCTGAACTACTTTTATATGGAAGAAATCTCTATTTCTATTTTGCCTAACCCACTATGTATTTTAAATTTTATTACTTGCAGCTGAGCTTGATCTGTCCTGCTACAGCTAATTATGTGTTCCTCATCTCTCAGTGCTTGGAGCAGAAATCCTTCCCCTTCCATTAAACTCCCTTTCATCACCAAAATGCCTTTCTAGACAGCAACAATCAAAAAACAACTAAGCTGCCCTGGACGGCTGGCTCAGCAGGCTGGAGCATCGTTCTGTGCACCAAAAGGTTGTGGGTTTGATTCCCAGTCAGGGCACATTACTAAGTTTCAGGTTTGTTCTTCAGCCAGGAGTTAACCAATCTATGTTTCTCACATCTCTCTCTCTCTTCCTCTCTCTCTAAAATCAATAAACATATCATCAGGTAAGCAGTGAAAAAGAAAACAACTAAGCCAAAGTTTCTGTGTCAGAGTTTTTTTTAAAGATGTGATATGTTGGCAGGAAATAAAATAAGGCTGTGGGGTCAAGAGAGGAAAGAACTGGATAGTAAGAAATGTACTTCATCTTTCAGATATCAGAGGACCAGGCAATTGGGGGAAAAGAGGTTCGTTATTTTATGTCTCTCTAATTTCTGCATTATTTTTATTTACCCGAATAATGGGACTTCTGTTTTTGATGCCTGATGCCAAATACATTAATTGAATTGTACCAGGAGACTAGGTCAGAATAAAAAGAAAATGGGAAGGGAAAAAACTTAAACAAAACAGAAAATAATTACAATAATGTAACCAGTGATATCTATTATCATAATATCAATATCTTCGATTCCTTCAGTTAAGGACTGATGATCTCAGACTGTGTTAAAATAAAAGAACAGATATAATTCAAAGTAAAACAGTATTAAAATTCAAGGAATTATGTTAGGAATTGATATTTAGTTAGAATATAATATGATTTCACCCACATTCTGATTGAAGTATCCATTGAGAGTGAGAACAATATAAAAACTCATAACACTATAAAAATGAAGTCTGGAAATCTAATGAGAATAATGGGAAAGCTCACTATATTTGTAATACTGGAGTTAACATTTATGGAGTACTTATGATAGTTGACCCTTGAATAATGTGGAGATTAGCAGTACCAATCCCTGCACAGTTGAAAATCCATATACAACTTTGACTTCCCCAAAACTTAAGTTGTCCCTTGGTATCCAGGAGGAATTGGTTGCAGGACCCCGTGCGAATACCAAAATCCAAAGGTGCTCAAATCTACGATGGTGGAGATCAATGCATACAGTAGATGTTCCACATCCATGAACTCCCATTCACAAACTGAAAACAGTGCAGGTACTTATTGAAAAAATTCTGCATATAAGTGGATCCATATAGTGCAAGCTCATGTTGTTCAACAGTCAATGGAATATATCTACACCATGTTACACATCTTACAGATATTATCGCATTCAATCCTCACAGTAAACCTCTGAGATATGAAGTGTTTTATTTCCCATTTTAAAAATAAGGAAACTGAGTTAGTAAAATCTTGCCCAAGTTCAAACAACTAATAAATGAAACACTGATACTTAGAATCAGGCATCTTATCATGAAGCATATGGATTTTTATGGGCAAGCAGCATACTAAGTTTGATGGGATCACAGATATAGTGCCTGAAAAATATTGGGCAATGATTTTAGTTTTACCTACTTACTAATCACTGACTTAGATGTCAAGGGACTACTAATCTGATAACCTGGCCACATGCTCTCTCTACCTTTTGAATAGTACTCTGTGAGCTGAAGAGTATGTTATAATTTCCCGCACCCATGTCATTTTTCTGCACAGAATAAAAAGTAGAATATTTCAGAAACAACAGGTCAGGAACAGGTAGAATTTTAATGGGATGGTCTATTTCATTAGGAGGTGAACTCTGGTAATATGCTCACTGCAGAATTTGGATACAAGTGAAGTGTGATCTAGAAACTAACATCTGTTCATGTATTACAGCAGCTTAGTAAATAATAGAATGAAGCCATGGAGACAGAAATAAGTCTAACATTTGTAGATAAGTGACCCATCAGAAGAACATTTGGTAAACCTATGGCTTAAAATCTGAACTGATCAAGTAATTTGCTTACACACAATTAGGCAGAGGATAGAACAAATATCAATCAAGTCTACTAAAGGATCAGAAACAAAATTGAGAAAACCACTCTGTATCTTTAATAAAGAGCAAAACTAGCCCTGACTGTCATGGCTCAGTTGATTGGGCGTCCACCCACGAAGCAAAAGGTCACCAGTTTGATTCCCTGTCAGGGCACTTGCCCGGGTTGTGGGCCTGGACCCTTGTTGAGGCATAGGCAAGAAGCAGCTTGATTTATGTTTCTCTCTCATCAATGTTTCTCTTCCTCTCTTTCTCCCTACCTTACTTACCCTTTAAATAAATAAATACATACAGACATAAAATCTTTAAAAATATAAAGAACAAAACTACATGCTTTAGAAAAAACAGAAGTACTCAAGAGAGAAGTTGTAATTCAAAACTAAGTAGGTAAAATGATAAGCAAGGTAAATGATGTAAGGAAATATATCAAGGAAACTTTAAATCACTGAATCAGAAGTCACATTGGAAACAGTATAAAGCAGAATTATTTCTATAGAAATGTAAATCAGTAATAAGTAGAAATGAAAGCTTGAAACATATTTTCAGAATTCAGAAGGAAACTGACAAAAGCAGATACAACTATAGAAGAGATGTCTATATATAAAGAAGGATAAGTGTAGAACGCTAAAATACAGGTAATTGTTATTTCAGAACAAAAGACCAGATTAAAAAATTTTAAAACATGGCAAACTAATTAAGATATTCTAAAAGAAAACCAATATCAAAAAAATAAGAAGCATTTTTTTCCAGTTGAAGGAAATCTTAACATTCCAAACAACTACCAACAAATAATTATACAAACCTTACCTATAGCCAACATTTGAGTATTATAAGAGTACAAAAACTTTACAGGTATAAATAAAGATGCAAATATTAAGTTGACAAAAAACTTTACACATAGACTCACTGCTCTCTTCACATGAGTGCTATAGAAAGATATTTGCCGATATGTAGCAACTACTAATATGGCAAGTTGAACATAGAGTTGAGCTCTATTTCATTGGGAAATTTCAATAAAATTACCTCCAATAAAGGAATTGTAGGAAGGTATGAATTCATAATAACAGAGGAAATGGCAACCAAACAGAGCATTGGAATTTTGGATTCTGGAAAGCAGAGGCAGTAATGTAAGAGACCCAACTGGCCAGAAAATGATGAGTAGTTAATCTAGAAGTCATGAAAATTGATAAGAAACTCAATTTACATTCAGAACTTCCCAAAACTGAAATGGCACAAGTGATATTTGTGGTATTGGGATGTAAAAAGAAAATTAAAAATTAAAAGACTTGTTGAAAATCTGGTTAAGAAACAAGCAGATTCCTCTTTTCCTCTAGTACACTCCACAATCCCAGGTTACTCACTTTCTACCACAATGGAAGCAGATTTGAGTTAGATTCCCCAGACAGGATAAATATAGCCTCAGGACTATTGCTCACAGCTGATTGCACCTGTCAGATATGATCATTATTCTGAGTTATCTGACTGGGTGAGGTTGGTGTAGTAATCTGAAAACAAGTGCTGGAAACTAGCAAATGAAATTGAGATAAAATATTAGGACTTTCATCATTCTCCCTTCACCTATATCTCCATATTTTGACAATCAAAAATTGGGACAACTATAAAAGCATAAACAATAAAATATTTAAAAGAAAAATAAATTTAAAAAAATATGCACCATGTCAAAAAAAAAAAAAAAAAAAAAAATTCCAGCCCTGGCTCAGTTGGAGCATTGTCCTGTACACCAAAAAGGTTGAAGGTTTGATCCCATCTGGACATACACCTAAGTTGTAGGTTTGGTTCCTGGTCAGGGCACATACCAAAGGCAACCAATTGATGTCACCCCTCCCTTCCTCTCTCTCTTCTCTCTCTCTCCATTTCTTCCTCTCTCTCTAAAATCAGTAAAATATACATATATATCCTCAGGTGAGGATAAGAAAAAGAATTTTCCACCAACTAGAAGAGTGAAAGATTTATTTTTTTCCCCTGTGACTCTGTCACAGGATATGAAAGACTTCATAGTGAGATCTTCTAGAATCCTGACCAAGTGAATAATTCTAATCCACCAATAGAGGGCCTCCAAATAGGTTTTGGGCACACCACTCTTAAATATAAGCAGATATCCAAACACTGACAAACATTTAAGGAAACCATTTCATATGAAAACAAGGACTAATATAGAGATAAAAATATTAGAGGACTTGGGCTACACAAGAAATTTTAAATAACTAACATTAATACTCTCTGAAGCAAATTTAAACAATGCTGAACATTTAAGTACTTGCTCTAGAAACAAATACATGTAGCTAAATCTGCCTGTGTTGAGAGACAACTGTATAATTAGGAGTTCTTTGAATTAACCTCCATTTAAAATACAATGTAGAATAAATAATTAAAAGGCACTGATTTGAAGCTTATACATTTAATATGTGAAGTAAACACAGCAAGTATTATTAAATTCCCTGCATGTAGACCATTTTCTCATCATCATCTTCTATGGCTTCCACTGTCACTACATCATACTCAGTGTTAAATTAATAGTTATTTCTTTATGATTGAGAAAGCCATGTCTCAGGAGTGGGGAATCATTAGCCCTAAACTGAACCCTGTTGCAGTCTAGACTAACAAGTCATAAAAATTAAAGTTAAAAGGATCAAACACTTTCCAAGTAAATTAACTGTCTCCCAGAATTAACATAAAAATTATTTCTAGGAATCAAAAGCATTCAGCAACTAACAAGTTAAATTCATAACGTCTGCTATCCAATAATAACCAGGAATGCAAAAACAAACAAACAAAAAAAGGAAAATATGACTCATGATAAAGAGAAAACTCAATTAATTAAATTAGAAAAACATTTGAAAAAATAATGCCTGAAGATTTTCCTAATTTGACAAAACTATAAGCTCACAGATCAAAGAAGCTCAAGGAATCCAAGGAAATGAAGAAAGAAAGGAAAAAAAGGGAGAAAGGAAGAAAGAAAGAAAGAAAGAAAGAAAGAAAGAAAGAAAGAAAGAAAGAAAGAAAGAAAGAAAGAAAGAAAGGAAGGAAGGAAGGAAGGAAGGAAGGAAGGAGGGAAGGAAGGAAGGAAGGGAGAGAGAGAGAAAGAGAAAGAAAGGAAGGAAGGAAGAAGGAAGGAATGAAGGAAGAGAGAAAGAAAGAAAAAGAAAGAAAGAAAGAAAGAAAGAAAAGAAAGAAAGAAAGAAAGAAAGAAAGAAAGAAAGAAAGAGAAAGAAAGAAGGAAGGAAGGAAGGAAGGAAGAAAGGAAGGAAGGAAGGAAGGAAGGAAGGAAGGAAAGAAAGAAAGAAAGAAAAGAAAGAAAGAAAGAAAGAAAGAAAGAAAGAAAGAAAGAAAGAAAGAAAGAAAGAAAGAAAAAGAAAGAAAGAAAGAAAGAAAAGAAAGAAAGAAAGAAAGAAAGAAAGAAAGAAAGAAAGAAAGAAAGAAAGAAAGAAAAAGAAAAAGAAAGAAAGAAAGAAAGAGAAAGAAAGAAAGAAAGAAAGAAAGAAAAAGAGAGAAAGAAAGAGAGAGAGAAAGAAAGAAAGAAAGAAAAAGAGGGAGGCAGGGAGGGAGGAAGAAAGGAAGGACCTAGGAATAGCACCATCAAATTCCTTAAATTTGGCACTGAAGAGAAAACCTTAAAAGCATCCAGAGAAAGAAGACGCTTTTCATACATAGAAGCAAAGGTGTGAATAAGCAGACTTGTCACCAAAAACAATGCGAGCAACAAATCAGTTCAATAACATCTACACAGTATTGTTGCAGAGGCGGGGTTGGGGTGCAGTGTAAAACTTCCTTAGCAAAAATATCTTTCATAAAAGAGAGGGTAATAAGGCTATTTCTAATATACAAAATCTGAAAAAAACTCATCACCAGCAGACCCACACAATTTAAAATCATAAAGTCCTTCAGACAAATAAAATTATGGATCAAGACAAATGAATAAAGATACCAGAAATGATAACTACAAAGGTACATATATAAAATTTTCTTAATATTTAAATATATTCAAAAGGTATTTGATTAATTAAAAAGGGGAATAACAATGCAGTGTGAAATCTATAATATATGTAAAACAAAAATGCATGTCAACAATTGCTCAAAGGCCTGCAGGAGAGAAAGAAAAGATAGTATTGAAACGTTCGTATACTTATGGGAAGTGGTACAATATCAGTTTAAGGTAGATTGCCATAAATGAGAGATGTACACTATAAACCTAAAGTAATCACTAAAATAACAGCACAGATTTGTGCCAAATAAACCAACAAAGGAGATAATATGGAATTATAAATAATCCATTAATACAAAAATAGGCAGGCAAAGAGAACAATGAACAGACAGGTCAAATAGAAAAAGAAAATAGCAAAAGAACAAATGACAAGATAATATTATAATTGTGAAATGTTAACTAGATGTACTTGGGTTTGCATACTTATTTATCTGCATCAGGTGGAATGTTGAGATTTCTTTCAGTTTTCAAAAACAATGCTTACTTTTTCAACAGTTATTTTAGAATATCTTAAAATAGGCTAAGTTAGCAACAACCCCTTCAGAAGAGAGGAAACTGATAAATGTAATCAAGAGGTAAATAACAAACTGAAAAGAAAGCATTAATATATATGAGAAAGAAACATTTTAATATTCATTATATATTGAGTATTTAAAATTAAAAAAAAGTGATCCCAGTAGAAAAATAGGCGGCAAGTACAATATTTATAAAACAACAACAAATACCTGAGGAAGGTATGAAAACTGTCAACTCTTCCTTAATTTTACAAATGCAAATTAAAATAAGCTATTCTGCCTATTAAATTGATATTATTGTAAATGACACTATTCAGTTTTGCCAAAGCAAAAGGGAAAAAGTCACCTTCATATAAGCCTAGAGAGATTATAATCAGTCTGTGAATAAATAATTACTGAGCATCTATTTTTAGGTGCTGGAAATGAAATACAAATTGTTTTTTATCAAAACCCTTAAAAATTATTCATACCTTTTTTCCAAGTACTTCTACTGATTGGAATCTACCCTATGGGCATAAAAGATGAAAACCTGTAAAGATTAAATTGGTAAGCTACTACATTTTTAAATTAACAAAATATAACAAGCAACATAAATATCCAATTGTAGAGAACTAGTTAGCAAATTGTGACATTCATATAATGATGATTTGCAATATAGTCCCTGAAGTTATTTTGTAGAAAAATAGTCTGTAACATCTTCTATATTTTGTTGTTTGTTAAGAGAACAATTTAGAAACAATAAAATAATGTCAAACAGATGAAAGTGTAGTTTGTTGAAGAGAGTCAGGGTGGCACACTGGGAACCCCCATCTGCAGACCTAGCTCATTGCGTATATGGTATGATAGTATTACATGCAGATAATGAATAAAATATTATGGGGGTTTTGTATATACATATAGATATATACAAAGAATTTTTTAAATAAACACACTGTATGGAGTATAGACAGGCATTAGATTCTGAGATTTTTAAATATATATTAAATAAAACTTTAAAAAATTAGAAGAGTAAATACTATAATGTTATCTGTAGCTTCTGATTCTACTGTGTTTCTATTTTTAATACATCTCAGCTTTCCTCTTGAACTCCTGACTATTATATCTAAGTTCAAAGTTAATATGTCCAACCATAAAACTAATTCCCCTGCTTTGGCTCCCATCCCCAAAATGGCTCTTCCCCCAGTTTTCTCATTATGAGTAAGCAAATATGTTTTCCTTGCCTTTTTCATTTTTACCCATCACTGCCAGCCTCAGCCATATACTGCCATCGCTGCCTCCAAATCATTGCTCATCTGAACGTTTATCTGCCCAACCACTATTTGCACTCTTGTTCTCTCAAATCCATTTTCCATACAGCAGCCAGTTATCTTTTAAATTACAGATCCACTTATATAGATCACCAGTGACTTCTGTGCCTATATCACTGACCTACTACTGCCCTGTTTCCCAATACTCTGAAGGCCCTAGTCAACGGTGTTCCCTCCCAAGGGTGTTGCCTTTGCTCTTCCTAGAATACTCCTTCTCAATACTCAGGTCTCTGCTCAGAGAGACCTCTGATCTCTTCTGAATGAATACACTCTTCCCAGACCTTACCTACCCCACACACTGATGTATCAGGGATTTGTCCTCATTTATGGCACCATCTGAATTCATATTTCTCATTTTCCAACTGATTTGCTGAGTGGCAATGATGACTAATCTAAAATCTAAGCCCTTATCAGTTATATTGCTTAAATATTAATAACGCTGCAGTTATATTTGGATGGTGATTTTTATCTCCTTCTTTGTGCTTGTCTACATCATCCAAATGTAATACAGTTGATAAATATTAGCTTTTTAATTTGATCTTTATTATATTTGTAATTACCTTTTAGTCCCCTTATACATATTAGTTTTAAAGCCAGAGCAAAAGTTCATATGCATAAACTTAAAACAACAATGGCAAAGCTTAAGGTGAATAGGAAGGGAGGCATTTTCCTTGAGAATTTACATCATTCCTTTAGTTGTGGAAATTTATGAGATCTTTGAGTGGAACATTAAATGGAAAAGTTATTAGTTTGAAAGAACCGTTGTTAATTTTGGAAGAAACTATATAGGTTAATTAGCCCTCCTGAAAGAAAGAGAGAGGTGACCTGATACTTCTGCTGTCATGGGTGATCTGCATACTTTAAATAACCAGGGAGAGGAAGCCAAGAGCACAGTAGGAATTTAACCCAAGATCAATAGTCCACAGCACAAAAGCCATTTGCTGTCGCCCTGCCAAATGACACCCATTGGGATAATAGCATTTTAATAAAGGAACTGGTGAATATTTAGAACTGAAGCTCCGTGTGGTCTAGTTAACCTTGTTTTAGGTAAAGGACTAGGAAGAGGTTTGAAAAGCTTCATAATTCAAAGAATTAAGCAATAAAGGGAAGACTTTGGCTTATGTATATAAAAGTGTTAATGTGAGTTGGTGTGCTGGGGAGAGGTACTAGCTTTCTAATTCTCTGGGAAGAAATAAATCCCATAGTTAAATATTCATATTGTTGTCTTGGTTTGCTTACTGGTTTCTCTACCAGTAACAAGAATCACAGACTGAGAAAAAGTAGACACTCATGCTTTTGATACTTCAGTGCATTTTCCTGGGTTATTTGAGAAAAAGCAGCCAACAACCTGATGCCTTCGCCTTGCCCTTACCTTTAAGGTTTACTCTGGCCAAAAAGGAATGAAAAGTATAACAATATGATGAGAATGTTGAAATTAGTAACTGACTTCTGCAATGAGAACAATACCCTTGACTGACCAAATGATGGACAAAATGATAGCACTTCTTCAGACAGTCCACTGGGACCAAGGTAGCTTGCCCTGCAATTTCCACCTCTCCAGTAATAAAAAAGAAAATAAAAGAAAATGAAAGGAAAGAAGAAAAGAAAAGAAAAGAAAGGAAGGAAGAAAACTTTGTGACTGTTGTGGAGTGATTTGGCAGTTTTCTACCTATAACTTTCAGCTGACAAATATAATTGTCCTCAGTATCCACAGGAGATTGGTTTCAGGACCCCACTCCTGCTCCCACAGATACAAAACCTGTGAATGCTCAAGTCCCTTACATACACAGGCATTGTAATTGCCTATAACCTAAGCACATCATCCTGGGCTTTAGATAATCTCTAGACTACTTATAACACCTAATACAATATGAATGTCATGTAAATAGTTATAGTGCATTGTTTAGGTAATAATGTAAAAAAAAAGAAAAAACCCATACATATTCAGAACAGATGGAACTATCATAGGCTTAACTACATAGTCAGCAACAATGTAACATTTTTTAAAAATGTATTTTTGATCTGCAATTGGTTGAAACCATAGGCAGAACTCGCAGGCACTAAGAGCCGACTGTATGCAGGTATAATGGCCAACCACCTGTCCTTTAGCAACAATGTTTCAGTTCCTGAACCTGTCTAGTAATCACTGTGTACTTGAACTAAACTCAAATTCAACAGATAATTGTAGAAGGCTTGAAGAATAAGAATCGATACTTGAAAAACAGGTCTATATTCTCTTTCTTTTATAACAAAATCTATTCTAGCAAAAGTTTTATTGTCTATTCCATTCATAAAGTTTTTCCTCTCTGTATAAAGTTCATGCTGCTCATGTGCGAGCATCACTGACGGGAGTGATCAACAATGGTAAGTAACGTTGTCATATTGAATTGAATACATTCATGTAGCAATCAATGCATTGCAGTATATAAATCTAAGGAGTAATGTGGAGACCAGCTTCCCCATGGCTGACGCACCCTTCCGGCCAAGCTTATTTAATCACTTCCTACCCAGGATTTTCATCCATCAAATAGGACTAATTGTAGTTGATACTTTCTTTTCTAGAGGGATGTTGTTATCACTTTTCAGATAGTGTGGGTCAAGAAGCTAAGGATTTTAGTGACAAGAAAACTTACTGAAAAGTAGTGAAAGATGATGAAAGGAACACAGGCTTTCAATGAGACAGGCCAGGTTTCATATCCAGCAACTCTATTTACTACCAAGTGAATATATCAAATTCATTTACTCTCTCAGAGCTTCAGGTTCTTTACCAGTAAAACTGGGGGAAAATTTTACCTACATTGTTCAGGTCCGCATGAAGACTGTAGCCAATATATAAAAAGTGCTGGTCACCTACATACACAAAATAAACTGAGGCAACTGTTTTATGTATTTTATGGCTTACTTACCCTGTAACAAGCATTTCTACATAGAAACTGATTGAGATCACATACCCCCTTGGTGCTGCAACAAATGGCTTGTGTTATCAAATCATCTACACAAGTTCCAGGAACAGTGCATTCCACATAACAGACTATTAATCCACAGTTGTAGGATAAGTGACTGATAATTGAAGTCTCATAGCTTCATATTCTATTATCTTTATGCTGGAGACTCCTAATCCTCCAGCTCTGAATCCTTCCTGGATCTCCAATTCACATATCCAAATGGCTTACTGGACATCCTCACCTGAATTCTTGATACTATCTTTTACAATGGCCCACACAGAACTCTTAATTTCTTATTTCTTCTCTGTACTCCATCCCTGCCAGTCATCCCTTTCCAGCAAATAAAATGACAGCCCATCTTGCACTCAAGGGTGGAATGCCTTAACGATGTCTAAACTCACTAACAGTGCACTACAATGTGAATTTTTCTACACCACTCTGGACTGCAGATACTCTACATATTTTTTAATTTTGCCAAATTACATTTGTTCTAGTTTATATTTCCTTGATTAATGTAGAGTTTTATATTCTCTCAGACCCTTTGCAAGTCTTCCCATCCATGGGAATGCCAGTATTTGGATAAAACACTAAAACTTTCTACACTACCACCTGCACAGACCAAGGGCTGATTGAATTTGTTTTTATCCTTAAAATGTTCTCTTCCACAGTCCACATTTTAGAAAAACCCTGCATTTACAATCAAACAATAAGTTGTTCCCTGGGTTATTGAAATTGAAACTAGTGTTCTCCTCACTTGTGGCCCCATTTCTTATTCCTTTGGTTGAGGATACACAACAGAAAACTGCACTTTGTTTACAGGTATTTTCCAGTTTTTGAAGCCCTGGTAAAGCATTCATTATCCTATAACTTTACCCAGGAACCTTGAGAATTTCAACTCTGGTTGCTGTTTGTACTTTCTTATAATATCCTCCCAACTCCCAAACTGAGTTTACTTCCTTTCCTAAGCCATTAGCAAATTGGGGTTTCCAATCAGTACTAGGGGACAGAGCAACAGAGGAAGAGCATTATGTTCTTTCAGATAATCACTCAGCATAAGATCCTTATGTGACCCTTGGATATTTAGGTGATGAAATATGATTTGCTATGTTACTAATGTTTCTCAAAGGCTAATAACATTCATGCTTGTCTACTTATGTGGAAATGTGGAGCTTAAATTCTTGTAAGCTCTGTGAGTTCAATAATGTCCACTCAAGAGAAAGTAAAGCAAACAATAAATAACCTCTAATAGGAACTGTTTGTCTCAGTTCAAATGTTGTTTTATGCATGAAACCTTTTCACCACCTCTCATTGAAATAAAATTTGGATTTCACCCTGCACTTCACTCCCAAGACCATCTCCACATGACCTTTGATAGCACTCACACATATAGATTTATATTTAAGTTAATCATGTGTCTTTTCCCTCTCTGGTACATTTAGAAAAGTAGCCTGTTTTTGCTTGTATTTTTAACAATCTTTTTCCAGAAAACCCAGGACAATAGCTTTCAAAAGTCAAATAAGTCCATTTTTCACCTTTCTCTCTGTATCCCATCTTACAGATTATATTTAATCAAAATTTATTGTGTATCTACTATATGCCAGGGATAGTGCCAGATGCTATGGGACTAACAACCTAATACAGCATGGCTTCTATTTCTTAAGCTCTTTCAGCTTAATCTTAGAGCCAGAAAAGTAAGACAGGCTTAAAATGCCCTGTACAAAGAACTATAGCTGGAATAAACCCAGATTAGTATAAAAGAATAGAGGGGCTAATCATCAAGGTAACTCAGAGGGAGATTATAGAGAAATAAAGTGGTCCTGGAATTGAATCTTGAAGGATGAGTCCAATAGATTGAGCAACAGAAAAAAAAGTATGTCAAACAAACAGAATGGTATTTACAGAAATATGAGAACCCATGAAATATTCAGGAAACTGGAAGTTATAGATATTAGAGAGACTGAGAGAGTGAGGGAAAAAGAGATTGGAGTGGCAGTCAGTGGTTGGACCATGAATGGCTTTAAATGGCACACTAACTTCCTGAGCAATGGAGAACCATTGCTCATGTAACCTATTGTCACATGTTTGTCATAGAGCCCAACTGCCTAAGCTATGCAGGCATCAATGAAACTCACCAATGACACACTTGTTTGGTAGCTCACAGCCTTCATAGAAGTCTCAGTAAGTTAGACTAAATCAAGTCATGATTTTTATTGCTGGCCTTCCTACTGTTGTACATTTTTTCCCTTCCTCCCAATTCTCAAAAAAATAAAATAAAATAAAATAATAAAATTTGAGGCATAAGAAAAATATCTTCAGCCAAAGACTCATTCTCCCCTCATTCCTCACTACTCATTCAGCAATTAAATAAAAATTCTCATCATTCATTTTTCACACCTCCACGTGAATGGAAAAATTGAGTGAAATAAATCCCCACAAGAGATTTCATTTCCAGTGTGGAAATAATCAGATTGAAAAAAATCCTCTTACTTTAACCAAGTGAGAGTGGTTTTAAAAAGAGAGTGATTCAATTCCCATAAAAATAATACGCTACATCTCAAGATTTCAAAACCAAGCATTTGTAGCATTTTATTTACATGATAAGAAAAAGTATGTAAGCCTAAAGGAATGATCTCAAAACAATGTGAGAGGAGAACTGATTTGACAATAAACTTGCAAAATCTCCATTCAAAATTGGCATCAGCTATAGTCTCATTAAATTCAACAGCTAAACTATTTCAGAGAATAATACACTTGCAATTTATCCAAACAGATGTACTTTGTGAAAAGATTTGAGATTTTAACACCATAAACTCCTCTCTTAAAGGATTTCTCTCTCTCTTTCCCTCCCTCTCTTTAGAATTTTAAGCACAACATACACAGACACACACACACCAACACACAAATATGCTCTCACAGACATGCATCATGCAACACCACCTGGAAAATCAAGTCCATGTACTCTCTAATGGATATCATAGTCATGTCTATAGAAGACTAATTAAAAGCCAACGCCAAACATGTTATCCAAACATTTAGATGACAATTAAATTCAGAATCATTTTTGAGAAGATATATTTAACTCTTTCCTTAAAAGAAAATTAATTTTTCAATAGACAAACATTAAACTGCTTTCCTTAATAAAAAACCAAAACAAAACAAAGGAATAAAACAATAGTCTCTAAATATACCTGAACTCCATTTTAAATTAATTTTGTCATATTTTCCTTACCATGACTGAATTACCAACCATCAAGACAAAATAGTCCTATTCTGGTAAATGGAGATCATGTTTTCTAAACCGCCTAAGCAAAAGTTGTTAATTGTGACAATCACAATGGGCACAGAGGTTGGAGACTTTTACCCGCCCTTCAGCAACAGTACCATGGCATGACTTTCTCTTTTTCCCTAAGTAACACTAAAAAATGCTTAGGTCAGCTTCTTAAAGCACTTAAAACAAAACAAAACTGGAAGATCTATATGTATTCCATCTTCTGCATTTCCTAGAAGATAAACTTTTGTTCAAATGACATACCTGGCAAAGAATTGCCATACCTCCTTTATGCTTACTTTACAGTCACATCACACATTTTGCCAATGATATTTACTTCTGTCATTTTATCTACCTAGTATCCCTTTTCTGTCCTCTGTGTGGATTCTCCCCTTCCTTCCTAGTTACCAGCCTCTTTCTCCCCAACAGAATTCTTGGCCTCCTGGAATTGGCACTCGATGGATGTGTTGAACGGATGCCACAATATTTTAAATGACTTCAGGGTTAACTTATGAATAGCCCTATTTTGCAAAATAGATTTTCTTAGATACAAACTGATAACCTGCTATCAGTGTGACCTTGACTTGAGGCAAGAGATTTATAAGAAAAAATAATCTGATATAGTACTTACTTCTTTTAATAAGTCAGGAACCTCTTTCTTTGGCTCATTTTGTACTACATATTGAACAGTCTTTCTGGGATATGATTTGTAGCTATTAAATAGCTTTTTATACTTTTAAATTACTGTTTGGTTAAATGCAAAAGCAATATACTTTCTTCAAGAGTAAGACAGCCATTAGTCAGCTCACTCTTGAGTTACATTTGGCCCTAAATTTTGACTTGCAATATTCACCATTATTACCAGATGATAAATTACAATAATAAAATATACTTCTCATCCCCATAAACTCTATTTTAAATGGCCTTAGCAGTGCTTAATAGTACACTCCAAAATACCCAAAGTCAATGTCCCCCAAAGCAAATCACCAGAATGTTGAACAACTTCATAATGATCATTAAATCACTGTCATTACTGCAGACAGGGATTCTTGCCAATACAGTAACAAAATAGACTGAATAAGATTAAGGAATAAATTAAAAATATATAAGCAACATCATTGCCATGGTAAATCCCATGTATGACCTACTTACTGTGAAATTCTAAATTGTGTCTTCTCATGAGATATTAATAAAAATTGATGCTTCAAACTTAAATTTACTTGTAACTTCATGCTGGTGATCACATCAGTATTAAAATAGCCACTAAAACATAATAAACTATAAAAGCACAATAGGCATCTTAAACATACCAACCTGATCTTAAATATTATGGATCTTTTTAAAAACTATTCTGGTAGGTAGACACAATGAGAGCTAAAGTTGAAGTGACAGAATAAATTCCAATAATCCCAAGTTCTGGAATTTCATTAGAAATTTCCTTTTTATAGACCTCTTTATGGTCATATTTACCCAAGTGATATATTAATAATGGGACACTTCACCAAACACAGAGGCAGTATAAATACAAAATAATATTGATGTTAATTAAGGGGATGGGAAGCTGGCAAATAGTAACTGAGTATCTACTATTGCCAGGCACTTCATTCAGATAATTTTGTGTATGGCTCACGTCATCTGAGGAGCAAATTAATTCAATAAATTTTACATGAGGAAGATGAGACTTAAGGGAATTATGTTGCTTGGACCTGTGACCCAGCTGATAAGGAGCAGAGCTGATTTTGGGATTCAAGTATATCTGACTTTAAAGAAGGAGAGGCACAATGAATATTTGTGGAAAAAATTAATGAAAACTTTATAAAGAGTCTAAGAGTAAGAGATTAATATTATCCTCCTTTTTGACAATTTAAAAATTTAAATATTGTTTTAAAATGTTTCATGTGCAAATTAATAAAGAAGACAACCTGAGGACAAGCTTCTAACACCAATTACTATTCTCTCCAGCTTCACAAAAATGGAAACGGCCAAATCTTATAAACAAAGAAAAATCTCTGCCCCAACATTGAGCTATATCATTTATCCCACATTTAGATGTTTAATAATTTTCCATTGAACAATCGTGATCATGTAATTCAGAAAATAACCAATTCATTTTAAAGTAAAAATAATCCACATAAATATAAAGATGGTAGCAGCTGAGGTTCACAGAGAGGATCCTGCTGCCTGTTTTCTCACATTTCTGTGTTCTCTACCTGTTCTATAGTGAGCTTTTATTTTTTTTATAAATAGAAGAAATATAAATACTAGATGTGAAATGCATATGCTTACAGAGATTTTAAATAAGTGTACATGCCTTTCGGTCAGTCACGAGTCAATATCATTTTAATTAAATAAACGGCTGCATCATCTTGAAACAAAATCACAGACTGCTTCAGGCAAGAAAGCATAGAATGCTGCTCTACTGCAGCACTTCTCAACCTTTTTCATCTCAAGGCACACCTAAACAAACTACTAAATTCTGCACATACCTTCTCTCTTTCCGCTGCATAGTATTCCACTGTGTAACTGTACCACAATTTTTTGATCCACTCATCTACAGCTGGGCATGTAAGCTGTTTCCAGCATGTGTCTATTGTGAATAGTGCTGCTATGACCACAGGAGAGAGGGAGAAGGGAGGTAAAAAGGGGAAGAGTTTAATTAAGGAACTAGTACAAATGACCCATGCACATGGACAACAGGGTGGGGACTGACTGGTAGAAGGGGTAGTGGGGAGCAATGGGGGAAAAAATGGGACAACTGTAATAGAAAAACAATAAATAAATCAAATTTTAAAAATTCTGCACATACCAAAAATTATATTTAGTGTTGATGTGACAAAACATAGCTATAATTTTGACTCATTCACAATGGATGACTATCGTTGTGCTGGCTGTTGTATTTTTTAAATTTTTATTTGACATTCTAAGGGAAAAGAGGTCAGTGTCCCTGAATAAGCAGTCAGGTATTGTATGTTTTAAATTTTTTTGCAGCAAACTTGTTGAAAGTTGCTGCTCCAGTGAATAGCCTCTGTCTTCTACCACCTTTAATGATATGCTTCAAAGCATATCATTATGCTACCCTAAATAAGACATCAATTTAGCAGGTACATGTTAGCATAAAGCCATTGTCTCTTTATTATGATATGTTCATAATTAGCACTTACACGACAGACAAATGAGAGCTGGTGATGCCTAGGGCCGAATGGAGCTTGTTTATGGCATTTCCTTATGTCTCTTTCATAATTACAGTAATATATGACATGTAAGCAGGAGATTAGTGATATTTACCAATATAATAACTATATCTTAAAGAACAATCTCAGTTCTCTGCAATATATTATACCTATTTTTAAAAAGCAAGGGGCGGGTGATATGAGCAAGACAGCTAAATATTATATCACTTATTGTATCCTCCTCTTAAAGATTTGTCATCCATTCATAGACAAAAACGCCTTTGTGGGACTATGGCACCTAGCACCCTAAGCTAAGAGACCTGGGAGGAGTGCCACACACCCACATGTCCAGTAAAAAGGCATAGAGACCTTGGTCCAACTGTGGACCCTGGAGTGGTCTGTGAACCAGTTACAGCCCCTGTTAGTCAGGTCCATCATCCTTGAAGGAACACTGTCTTAGACAATCAAATAAGAGCCTTTGTGTAAGTTCAGGACTCCAGCAGAGAAGTTTCAACACACCATTGAAACAAAAAGAAGGAAAAAAAAAAAAAAAAACAGTTTGGATGCACTGGAGAGGATAAGAACAGTTTAACTGTAACCACGTTACTCTTCCCTCAAGGCAGCACTGCTCAGCACCAAGAGAGATCTGCCTGGGCCCCTGATTTCTCCCATGGAGTAACTAGAGAGCTTGTGAATGAGCACTTGGCTTCCTCACCTATGTGGGACATGGCCAAAGTGGCTCATTTCCCCAGAGTACTGAGTGGTGATCTTTAAAATGCGGGGCCAAACAGAGGCTGTGACAGTAGCACAGAGACCAGAAATCAACCGCACTAATAGGTCCAACTAATATTTGACAATCCAGCCAAGAATATGTAATGGAGAAAGGACAGTCTCTTCAATAATTGGTGGTGGGAGAACTGGATAATGACACACAGAAAAATAAAATTGGACCCCCAGAGTACACCACTCCAAAAATTAACCTGAAATGGGTTAAAAGACTCAAAATTAAGATCTGAAAACACAAAACTCCTAGAAAAAAACACGGGGAAAAATGATCTTGACATTAACCCTGGCAATAATTCTTTTTCAATTTGATGCCAAAAACACGAGCAACAAAAGCAAATAAATGAACAAATGAGACTGCATCAATCCAAATGTTTTCATACACATACACACAAAGAGATAAATATGTGAAGTGGTGGATGTGTTAACTAATTAGATGAGAAAATCCCTTCATAATGTATATCAAATCTGTGGGAGACCGGTATGTATGGTACAGGAGGCTGTGACTACTGGGTGAGCTGGGATCAAACCATGGGCCCTTAAGACTTGACTGACTGGTGAACATGTCCCATATACCATACTGCGGCTTTAGAAGTAAAATAGCAATGCAGTGTACTCTTTGAAGCTAATAAAGCCTGCTCTGCTCTGTGTAGCTCCAAATCCATATCAGTATTATCAGTAGAAAGTAGAAACAGAATGTTTAAGTAAAAAGAGACACCTGGGCTTCTATGATATGACTTGGTGCCACAGAGTCTGGCTAAGTGTTTCCCTATATTTGATTTATATTCCTTTTTATCATTCCTCTTTGATATTGGGCAAAGGATTGCTTGCTTATCCCATGCATTTCTGCATGTAGCCAACTCAATAAAAACTCTAACTGGGAGAATAGTGATCAGTGATCTCCACTGAGAGACACCCTTCTCTCTCTGCATATAATTCACATCTGGGTCAGCTCTTTCATCCATGCTGAGGCATCTGTGGGATCTGGTCCCCTGAACAAATGAACACTTGTATACTTTAAATAATCTACAACTCCATTTGACAATGATACTTCAGTAAAACTGAAATTTAAAAAATACAATGGAATACTATAAAAGGGCCACTGAAGTGAATGAAAAGAATATTTGTGTGTTATCTATATAATAATTTTAATATCCAAATTATATAAGAACTCATAAAACTCAATCACTTTACCTCAAAAGATTAAAAATGGAACTGCCTTTTGAACCAGCGACTCCACTACTAGGATTATACCCGAACAATCTTGAAACACCAATTCAAAAGAACTTATGCACTCCTATGTTCATTGCAGCACTGTTTACAATAGCTAAGTGCTGGAAACAACCTAAGTGCCCATCTGTAGATGAGTGGATCAAAAAACTGTGGTACATTTACACAATGGAATACTATGCAGCAGAAAGAAAGAAGGAACTCCTGCCATTTGCAACAACATGGATGGAACTAGAGAGAATTATGCTTAGTGAAATAAGCCAGGCAAAGAAAGAAAAATACCATATGATATCACCTAATACAGGAAACTAAAGAACAACACAAACAAAGGAACTAAATAGAACAAAGAGCAGAATAGCAGTCAATAGGGGGGAGGGGAGAGGGAGAGAAGGGGGATAAGTAAGGGAAGGGATTAGTCAAAGAACCCGTATAAAAGACTCATGGACATGGACAACGGGGAGGGATATGATTGCGGGAGAGGGGGTGGGTTGGGTGGGGGAGAGAAATTAGGGGAAAAGGGACAACTATAATTGAAAAACCAAAAAAAAAAAACCAAAAATAAATAAATAAATAAATAAATAAATAAATAAATAAATAAAATAAAAATGGAAGAAAAAAAAAAAAGAACTCATACAACTCAACAACTAAATGGGCAGAGGACCTGAATAAACATTTCTTTAAAAACAATATATATATGGCCAACAGGTACATGAAAAGGTACTCAACATCACTAATAATCAGGGAAATAAAAATAAAAACCACAATGAAATACTGCCTCAGACCTGTTAGAATAACTAACTAGCACCAAAATGACAAGAGAGAATAAGTATAGAGGAGGATGTGAAGAAAGAGAAACACTTGCACACTATCAATACCGGAAATTGGTGCAGCCACTGTGGAAAGCAGCAAGAAGGTTCCTCACAAAATTAAAAATAGAACTGCTATATGATCAAGAAATTCCACTTCTAGGTATATATTCAAAGGAGATGAAATCATGATCTCAAAGAGATACCTGCATTCCCATATTCATTGTAGCACTATTCACAATAGACAAGATGTGGAATCAGCTGAGATCCATCTAAGGTGAATGGATGAAAAAGATGTGACACACAAAGAAATACACACATACAATGACATGTTAGTCAACCATGAGAAAAAAGGAAATCTTGCCATTTTTGACAACATGGATGAATCTTGAGGGATTATTCTAAGTAAAATAGGTCAGAGAAAGACAAATACTGTATGATCTCACATACATATGCAATCTAAAAAAGCTAATCTCACAAAAACAGATAATATTATAGAATGGTGGTTGCCAGGGTCTGGGTAGTAGGGTGGGGGAAGTAGGGAGATGTCAGTCAAAGGGTACACACTTCCACTTACAGTATCAATAAGTTCCATAAACAGACTGTACACTACATGGTGACTATAACTAACAATACTACACTACATACATGAAAGTTTCACAAAAAAGAAACATTATGTGATATGATGAAGGTATTAACTAATCCTACTGTGATAATCATTTCACAATATATTAAATGTATTAAATCTTCACAATGTACACCTTTAACTTATACAATGTTTCATGTTAATTATATCTCAATAAAGCTAGGGAAAAAAAGAAATACTAGAAGTTTTTCAGCAAAAAACAAAAAAGAAAAACAAAATACCCTAACATCGTGGTTAAAGACTTTCCCCCACTAGTTTTTCTTAAATATGGAGAAAATAATATAATGTTTTCATAAAATTCCAGAAGATATATCTATGTAAACATCTGCAGAATTTAATTTCTCCCTGTAAAAGCTCAAAAGCTCTCTCTCTCTCTCTCTCTCTCTCTTTATATATATATATATATATATATATATATATATATATATATATATATGTGTGTATAAAATCTGTCTTTGACCATCACGTTATCCTCAGCTAATTGAGAATCAGATTCAAGGTAACTGGAAAGCAATGAGACACAACTGGAAAAAATTGACTGAGTTTTCCTGGGTTTTATTTTATACACTGTTAATTTCACCAACTCTTGTTGGAAAATTCAACACCTGAAACAAAAACGTGCTTCGTATTTTCTTTTGTTGTTAACATATTAAGAGACATTTTTAAAAGCACACACCAAGTCAGCCAATAAAGCTTTTCCTATTTGTGACTTTAACAAATAAAAATAAGTCTGCCTGTAAATTATCTTGAAGTCCTTCACCTGGAACAAGCATTCTCTTTTTCACCACATTTTAACTTGGTTTTCAAAATACTTATATATATATATATATAGCAAAATAAAAAGAATTAAATGAATAAAAGTGGTTTATCATGCTTAAATCCTACACTACCATGAGGACTATCATCTGTCATTAAAGGCATTAAGAGCAATTTGCTCTTGTTTGACCCTGAGTTTCCATCTTCGAACTCCACTTTGGAAATAATTTAAAAAGCATAGATAATAAGCAGTTTGATTGGAAAACCAGCTGACTGCTATCAATTACAAAAAAAATTATGACTATGTTTTTCTAAAAATGCTTATCTCAGATTCCTCTATAATCTCTAATGTTATCCACCAATCTATTTCTCAAAGAATGTGAGAGATTAAAAAATGAGTATGTGGGAAATCTGGTTTACCACCTGCTTTTGTCAAAGAAGATTATTGGAATTCTCCCACACTCACTTGTTTACATATGCCCATGTCTGTTTTCATGGTATAATGGCAAAGTTGAGTAGCTGGGACAGAAAGCTTATGATCCACAAAGTCTAAAATACTTACTATACAGCCCTTTACAGAAAGAAAATGTCTGCCCACAATTTACCTGGATATTTCTCACATCCCAGGAATTATGCCTATTTTTTACACCATCTATATAATCCTTGTAATAACCTCACAAACCAGGTAATATTAAAATTCCCCTTCTACAAGTGAGAAAGAATGAGGTCAGTAGAGATTCACTAATTTGTGCAAACTCCCTCAGGTGGCAAGCCAATATTTGACTCCAGGTCCTCTGAGCAGAGCCTGTTTACTGAAGCATTACATTACCCAGCGTTCTTTCACATGACAGTGATCATCACAGGTCAATGAAAACTAAGTAGAATTCATCGCATCACATATAGATAAGTAAGAGGAGAAGGGAGAGGATAAAATTCAGCTCATCCACTTCATCCATTAAGACCAGAGAGAATAAAATTTTATTAAGTCAACACATAATCTATATGCACTTACAAATGACAGACAACTTAATGAGATGACAGAGTCAGCAAAGATAACATAAAAGGAAAAGCAAGATTAAAAAAACAGAGACCAGGGGGAGAGAGGCAGAGGAAGGAAACCAGAAAAGGAGAGTAAGGGAGCGGTTCTGCTTTAAGGAGGAAACCCAGATCCTTTATCTTCCATCTAAGCTTTCTCATCCTGTGTGCCCTGCTAGGACTTCCTCTGTATCAGGTTCCAATGATGAGAAAATAGGCACTGTTTCTTTCACTTATTAAAAATAATAAAACAATAAAATAAAACAACATTTCTAAGCATCACACCTGGAGAAATTTTCAAATTGATTCTTGGACATGCATTATTTCAATTCAAATGCAGTGACTTCTGTGTGCTAGAAAGTCACACAGTTTCTGTGATCGGTACTGCAAAATTTCTTACAAAGCTGCACAAGACCCAGCCTGTGCAAGACACAGGTTTCTGATCCTCTTTACTGGTCCATCCATCATTCTTTTACATTCCTCTCTGGGTTGGGCCCTTTACAAAGCCAGGGTTGCGCGCGCACAGGCGCGCACGCGCGTGTGTGTGTGTGTGTGTGTGTGTGTTTTTCTTTTGAGCAGCACATACATTTGTGCTGCCTTTTGCACAAGATGATTGAAAATCCTATCTAGACTTTCTATAAATTATTGTTTTGTCATTTTCCTTCTTTTCCTAACAAGGCTCAGGTTTTGTCAAGATTCTTTTTTAAAAAAATAGAACTTCATAAAAACATAAGTACTGTATTTTTGTTATCTTTTCCTCTCTGTATCATTATTTTGACAAACACAATGTTAAAAGACATCAGGGGTTAGGGGGCTGAATGAAAGAAGATGAAGGGGTTAACCAAAAAAAAAAATACATATATATATATAGCCTGTGTCTGTGTGTTTTTTCTATATATTAACACACACATATACAGGTACAGAAAACAGTGTGACAGGCAGAGGGAAAGAGAGTGGGGGATGGATGGAGGTGGGCAGAAGGGGGGAAATGGGAAAAGAAAGAAACTTTGGGGTGATGTGGGCACGAGGCATTGTGCACATATTTTGCACACATGAAACCTGTATGGTTTTGTGAACCAATGTCACCCTAATAAATTCAGTTAAAAAAAACCCACAAGTCTGGGCTTAGAAAAAGTCCCTATTTTGAAAAATTTAGCATGCAGTTCTTCTAGACTGAAACTCTGGCATGGATCATCATGGTTAGTGTCAGAAACAAAGGAAAGGCATTGATTTCACTGTTCTGTGAAATGATCTGAGTGTGCAGGTGCCCTCTGCTCTGGAGGTCATATGTCTGTTATTGCCAGCTATTGGTTTTTTTTTTTAATTGAATTTATTAGAGTGACATTGGTTAATAAAATTATATAGGTTTCAAGTGTATAATTCTGCATACTGAATTGTGTGTTCACCAACCAAATTCAAGTCTCCTTCCATTACCATTCAGTTGACTCCCTTTACCCTCCCCTACCTCTTCCATCCCCCTTCCCTCTGGTAACTACCATATTGTTGTCTGCATCTGTGAGTTTTTGTTTGTTTTCTCTTGTTTGTTCATTTGTTACTTTCAACTTTATATCTCACCTATGAGTGAAATTATATGGTTCTGTGTTTTCCGTCTGACTTATTTTCCTTAGCATGATGTTCTCCAAATCCATCCATGTCTCTTGGTTGGTTGGTTTGCCTGTTTTAGGCTGGAGAGTCTGGTTCTTGTTTTTAAGGACCACGTTTTTGAAAATGAGAAGATGAAGATGTCAACTTAAATAAAGAGAGAGCATTTTGAGGGGCTCTTCAGACATCAGAGAATGGGCCTCCCACCCCAATGTGACCACAAAGGGCTAGGAAGGGACTGGCTGCCTCTCAGGAGGGCAGGAACGCCCCCACCAGTGGCACTCACAATCTCCATCAATTGCTGGTCCTGGGTACTTTGAGTCTTCAGCTCCTGCAAAGGGATGATATCTAAAATATTTACCAGCCTGCAATGGTAGAACAGATACCTACTGAAAAGGATCCTAGAAGTTTGTGGCTGTGGCCCATGTTAACCCTTGGCTGTTAGATATGGCCCTCCAGGGGATGCCAGAGAAGGGGTTAGAGTGGTGGGAGCAGCAGGGGGCACTGAAGGACCAGTCTTGCCTGTATCACTGCGGAATTGCATCTTGCCAGGATTCCTGGCATAGCGGTCAAGAGTAGATTGTGCCTCACGTAAGGACTGTAATTAAAGATCAGGTAATTTTATTGCATTCTACAATACATCCACCCAAGAACAACAGAAAACAAGCCAGTCACATGGCAGAATGAAGGAAAAGGCTGAAACTGTATACTATTAACAAGGCTTTTCCCATAGCTGCACTACAACAATATTTGAAATATGTCATGAAAAAAAAATCTATGGAAACACGTAGTCCACTTATTAAGCTGACATTCCACTAAAAAGCTTTAGGAAAAAAAATGTTTTCTAAATTTCCAACATATACTAGAAAGCTGCTAATATTTTATCCAGAAAGCATTAGGCTTGATTCCCATGCCACACGTTTCTATCAGAGAACATTCTGGGAAAACAAAGACAAACATCTGGTTTGTCTTCAAAAATATTTGCTTCATTTTAATTGATTTTTCTATTGCAAAAATCATCAAAAGCTTATATTATAACTACATAGAAACTGCTCATGGGCAATAAAATTCAAAATCCAAAATCAACATCTGGAAACATAATACAGCAATTAAATCTTAAATAATGACAAAAACAAAGTTAAGGTTGCTCAGGTAATCAATTATATTTGCTTTTAACTCTGTTATTTATCTCATGACTATATCAACATAACCAGCTCTCTAGCTGGAAACTTATTTCTAATGTATTAAAATTTATTTTTCAGAATTGGCTTTATGTAAGGAAAACAAAATGACTCTGGACAGTAACCTGATATTCTGCCTTATACACTACTTTCAGGTCTCAAACTGCATTTAATTACTGTTCCCTGAGACCTCACACTATTATTCTCTGGAGTCAAATTCAGCTGGGAAGCAAATTTTATTAGGCAGAATTGGTGCTTTATAAAAACGAAATGTGAATGCTTTAGGTGGGATCCACATCTCTTAGCTATGTCTGAGGTCAGCAGGTCTTATTTACCTGACCCACCCCACACCCTCTTTTGATGATTTCACTCATTTATATTGTCTGTTTGGCTCTGTGAATTCCAATGAATGACAAGTAAACAAGAGGACACAAGAAAATAGATGGTGACATAGAAGCCATAGAATAAAAAGAAGGACTTAGGGTCATTCAGCCTGGAGAGAAAAAGGCATCTTTAGGGAATTTTAAAGATCAGGGTGATAAAGAAGAGACATACTCTAGACCAGTGATTATTAAAATGTGAACCAGAATCATCACAATCAACCAGATTTATTTCAGAAATGCAAAGTATCAGACCTATGGAAACTCAGAAATGCTAGGGTGGAGCCCAGTAGTTTGTGTTTCACCCTCTAGTTATTCTGACACAAAAGTCTGAGAACCATTTTCCTAGATGCAGAGAACAACGAGGAAAAATATATAGAAAATATATGACAATATATTTCAGCTTATGGTTAAGAACTTCCAGTTAAAACCTCTTACAGATACCAGATGAAATGGCAGCTGGCAGCAGGGAGTGGTAGTGAATCCCCTGACACTGAAAGTGGCAACCAGAGGTCAGAAAGCATTCAAATATCAGTGATATTTTAAATTAAATAAATTGAAAGGAAATTCTAATCAGAATAGTCGAAACTCCAGGATTCTACGTTTTCAAAGCTCTGACTCCTAGCAGATGAGAAAATCTGATTACCACAGAGTATAGTGAAAATGAACTCTTTGTTAACCATTAAAGCTGAAAAGGAACCTGAGAAAAATGAATACACTAGACACTGGAAGAATATTTTCAGTGATGCTAACAAATTGTTAATTCCAAAGTGTCATGAAATGTCTTTTTAAATGTGTTTCCCTTTCATGGCATACATTGTCAAAGGGCCAGTTTTATAACACAAGTATAGCCCTGGCTGGTGTGGCCTAGTAGATTGAGCACTGGCCTGTGGAATGAAAAGTCCCCGGTTCGATTCCTGGTCAGGGCACATGTTTGGGTTGTGGAACAGGTCCGCAGTTGGGGCATGCAAGAGGTAACTGCTCTGTTTCTCTCCCTTGCTTTCTCCCTCTTTCCCCCTCTTTCTAAAAAAATAAATATGGATTGTTTTGTATATTCATGTTAAAGTTAACTGAGTAGTAAATTAGTATTCTCATTAAAAGGATGGAATGGAGTATTCTCAACTGTTTATATTTGCTTCTTCAGAAAGGTAAACCAAGAAATTCCACAGATAATTTTATAGGTAACTGGCTTGGCCATATTTCTATGATTTGCCTCCTAAGTCTACTTTCTGATGTCTAGGAGGCAACCTGAGCTAAAGCAACCAGGAAAGTAGCCACCTTATAGACTTGCGGATCCCCTCGTTACTATAGTTACAGAGGTGTATCTAAACTTGAACCAGGAGTGTAAGGATCCCAGGTGAAATCAGATGTGAGCTCAAATAAAAGCTGTGTCACTCACAGCTCTGGTCTCAGACAAATCACATATTTTTCATCTGTAAAATGGAGATAATAATATCTATTCTGCATGATTTTTGTGAGAGAATAGTCAGTATTCAATATATTTTAGATATTTATTAGTGGTTTTTGGTGCCTGCTTACTCCAATTTTACCTGATATAAATACTAATGACCATCAGTCTGCAAACTGGACCTGCCTGGCTCCTAAATAATTTTGAGAAAGTCTGGAAATGCATCAGAGGCTTAGGAAAGACAAACTGGCATCCAAGTGGGTAAATGTACCAGTACCAGAACTGTGGCCATAGCTGTTTTCTGTTCTTTCCTTCTATAGCTGACTTGGGGCATAGACAGTCTCTTCACTTTGTCAGGGAAGCCTCTACTCTCTTGGTCAACTGTCTTTTTACCATATCCCAGGGCCCTGTGATTGGGACAAAAAGCAATCATCTTTGCAAGAAGCCTGAGGTTACCCATCAGTCAGGTCATAGCCTCTTTCCCTACTTCCCACCTCTTCCCATACCCCAAGTTCCAAAATTCAAGTAACTACTGTATGTGCATTTGCATGCATTAACAAGGCATATGGTCAGTACTATTGGACTTCACTGTTATCCACTGAAGAATTTTAAGAACTGAGATAAATGAAGCACACCTTGCACCTCGCCATAAAGCCTGAAGACACACACTATCAAGGGCACACACTATGGCAAATGATTGCTCCATAGAGCTTCACAGAAGAGACATGGCTTTGCAGTTTGTCACCCAGATGATACAAGAAGTCTGAATTTTTAAAGCCCACACTTTCTGAGTGGCTGAGTCCTGTGAATCTCCTGTGTGATGCTCACCAGTTTACTCAGATGTGATAAATCAGAATTCTGTAGCTGAGATGAAACACAGAGATCATTTATAATGTGTTTTCACGATCAAATCTCGGACACACTAAAAGATATTTGAAGTAAGAAAAATACTAAAGTACTGACCCATGCAGTTATTTCTGAACAATCACAGCCTTTTCATTGGGCTTTAGTAGGATCTGGAAATATCAGGTTATATAAACTTTCTTCACAATCTTTGTCTCTGCATTTTCTTTGGTAGAAATAGAACCACAATATAAATTTGAATTGATGGTAAATTCTGAAGAAAAGTACTTTCCTGAACTGGGTGTTATCATAAATAATTTGATACATGCTTTCTGTCAAAGTGTTAGGAGTTTAACTGAGTCATAAAATATTTTCTGTCAGCCAGTGTAACCAAATATGATTTTAACATTCTGTCCAGTTCAATACCAAGGCATTGACTAGTCATGTGAGAGTTTTGTATGGCTCATTGACCTTCGAGGTTACCTAACTCTTTATCCTTGTTCTTGTTTATGTTTCAGCGGCCTGTGGAGAGGGGTGACCACAAATGAATATGAAAATGGTACCTCTTGCTGTGTACTCAGAGGAGCCATGTTAAAACTCTTTCAAGTTTTCTAGAGACATTTCAATCTTATCCATGTGGGAGTTACTATGCTAGTCAAACAGGACTGCATGTGCCAAAGTATTTCAGCTAGAGTTGTGCCAAAGCAGTGTTAATGGAGTGATTAGCACACAGTAGACATAAAACAACTGATAGATCTTTTCAAGATAAAAGTAAATTGATGGCAAAGAAAAAATTCTCTTGTGATAGAATATTAACAATACTAATAAGAAAACCACTGGTGGTTTTAACCTGATGCTGAAGGCTTCACACAAGCACCTACAACTCATTCTCGTGTAAATTATCCCAAAATTACACAAAACACAATATACAAACATCTTGTGAAAACACATGAACTTTAATATTCCTGTTTCACAGCTGGCTTAAATAAAAAGTCAAATATGATATAAGTGTATGTTGAAACTTATTTCTTGCTGATATTCATTGGGGCCAAAGAGTTATTTGTCAAATATTTGTTAATTTCACTTGCTTATGAAAGCAAGCAGAATTTGCCATTCAGAGCTAGCAAAGATGACATTTTACTTTACAAATTCCTTATGGACTGAAATCTGAGAAACACAGTACACCCAGTTTCAGCACATGCATGGACCCAGCTACATCAAGGAGAACAGCTTCACGTCAGCACCTGATTTCAACACTCACATCCAGCACTATTAGGGGAGTGCAAGTGCAGGATGCTGCTTCCCTCTTGAATCCATGTCCCTTCACAAGCTATTGGGTAGTTGTCCCATATTTACAGCAGTAGTTTACAAAATGGAGAGTGGGGTGAAAAATATTATTTCCCTAAAAGAAATGAACTCAATTCTCAAAAGGCAACAGGAAGAAAATGAGATTAGCAGTTATTGCATGCCAGCTTTGTCTTGGGTGCATTACAAGCACCAACCCAGTCTTTCCAAGAAACCAGTTAGAAGTGTCATATATCCTTCTTCACTTGTGAGGAAACAGAAGATCAGAAGTAATTATTCTGCTTAATGTCACAAATATCCCATAGATCTTCATCAGTAGAAGCACAAGTCTTACAGATTATCTGACTCTAGATTCAAAGTTTTTTCTTCTCTTATACTAACTTCCCTTCAACAAAATAATGTGTGTCCATGGAAGAGGTCTGAGCAGTGCTCTCCAGATTTATTTTTTTCAAAATTACTGATACAGATTTGACTTTTCTGGATTTTCTCTCATGTCTCTTTTTTACTTATTAGGCTGTGAGATTACTCTCTTTTAAAGATTATTCCAAAAGCTGCTAATTTTCACAAATATAAGTGAGGCCATCCCTCACTTAAGGGGAGGCCACAAATGATATCTGGCCAGGTGTCTTGGGTGATGTTACCCATTATAATGCACAAGTCACAAATCCTGGGACACATTAGCACAGGAGACATCAGAAGCAGGTGCTTTCCTGTCCCAAGGGGCTGATTCCCATTAGAGCTGCTTCAAAGATCACTTAATACAAGATAGTTGTGATCCAGGATACAAACACAGTGTGGAATAGAAGAGTGCTTGTTTTACATACCTTGAATCAACCACGTAGTGGTTGGCAAAATAATTAAAAAATCATCCCAAGTGAATAAGAGCACAGAAGAAACCATGAGTCAAATTTTGTGACAGCAAAATATATTAAAGTATAAATGAAAAAAAGCAATTAAAATTTACTGAAAACCTAGAGTATTTCTAAGTCTGGTGTACATTCTTTCATTTAACCATTATGAGGTTCATGTAATGATCCCATTTATATAAACAATGGACTAAAAGCCCAGGACTACTAAATTCCGATTCCATGTCTTTCCTCTAAATCATATTGACTCCAAGCAAACAAATGACCAACTGCTGATGCAAGTAGATGCACCTACCTAGAACAAACAATACAAGAGGCAACTTTTACACAAAAAATATGGGAAGAACTTAGGCCAGACAACTTTCAATACAGATACCCCCTTTCTTATTATAACAACCTCTGAACTGAAATGCATATTACATTAGTATAGTAACCCAATAAAAAGCAGCACACTTAATCACACTCAAAAAAGCTAATAGCTTTGCCCCGCCTCCCGAGGAATTTAAAGCTACCCAAGCATTATTTCAAATCAAACACATTAGTATGCAACAAGTGATACATTGAATTCTCAGTAATTGCCCTGGCTCATCCTTATTACCCCCAATTCATGTGTGTTTAGTATACTCTCCATCCTCTTCTGGGATTGTTTGCTCTATGACTTACCCCATCCTACCTTTGACCTTTTGGTCTTTGAAACCATTTGGGACTCAGTCTGCATTCCTGAACTAATGCCTTGTCTAAGTCTATATCATTCATTCTCTTCTGCTTTTGGAGCTTTTTGGTCTTGATCTTAGAAAGTAGAATCTCACAACTTATTTCTGACTCTGGAACCTCTTACACTAGGACAGCCTCCAGCTCCTCCAAAAGATATACAGTATGTTTTGTCATAGAATTTTCTATTGTAAGTTTTATGGAAATTTTTTTTTCTTCCTTACTGTCTTTAAATGCATCACCATGGTTACATGGTCTTCCCCTGAACTTAGCTGAACATGGAATATTAGATGTCCAATGGGACCCTCCTTCTATACACTTCAATCCAAGGTCTGCAGAAACAGATATTCACATGTAAATGGGAGGTGACAACCAGAAACATGTGTTTTCATGGTTCCTAATGTACATCTAGGCCTCACCCTCTCTCTTGGTCCACAACCACATTATGAACCTCAGGTTTTTCAGCACCACTTCTGTTTTCTTTTGAGTAAGGTTGGACACTGTCCCATCTGCCTATTATTTTAAACAATTCTCCTCCCAGTGTGTTTGTTTGTCTGTTTGCTTGTTTTCCTTTAGAGGGTCAGACACTAGAGGGCAGATGGAAGATAGCCACATCTGAAAGGACCAACTAATGCAATAACTGTCAGCATTCACAACTGCTACATCTCAGAAACACAGGGCTTTGGGACAATAGGTTAATCCTGCAGCCAGATTTTTTCAGTGTTCCTCAATAGGATATTCCTGGATGAATGAGGCAAAAAAGTACAAGTAAAGCTTTATAAAATGCAGATTATTGGATTTAAGCTGTAACAACTGATTCAGAGTATATTTTGGCAGGATCTGACAGAATGCTTTTTAAATAGGCTGCTTTTTTAAGCAGCATAAAGTATGGGAACCTCCAGTTATGTGAATAAATGCTAACAAAACTGCAGCAATTGGGAAATCTCACACAGAAACACATTCATCTTTGGAAGAGGAGAAAAGGAACAGGTGAAATACATCTTTGTAGTACACACTGCAATGCCGACCTAGGGTGGAACACATCTGGTTTAGTTTTAGTGACCTATCTTAAGGAGATAAATAGTTATTGCAAGTAAAATCTGTTACTCACCAATTCCTGCTTTTTATAAATTTCAATAATAGCTTCAATAAAGTGAATAGAAAGAATTCTGAAATTCATAACAATCTGGCAGAATTTTGCAACTTATAAAGCCTAGACTCATTCTCTGTGTATGTGTCTGTGTGCATGTGTATGTTTGAATGTTAAGACATGCTTGGGGTGCGGATGGTTACTAATGTAAAGCTACTTCACAAGAGTCAACAGACTCTTGTTGACATTTTGATTCATTGTACTGAGACAAAAGGTAAGGCCAGTGTTGTGAGCTTTCAAGGGAAAAGATGTGATCAGCAAAGTGTTTGCCAAGTGATAATTTTCTGTGAAAATGAATAAAGGAAATCTAATCAAACATGGAATTGTGAATCAGTGAAGAAAAGGCTCTCATGTATGTATCACTCATCAGTCTTCTTCACCCAACAGGAAGATGCTTACTTTATATACCCCAGTAGAGACAAGAATATTTTTTCAAGCCCAGCAACAAACCAGCCAATGAGAAGCAGCAACAACTCAGCCAATGAGAAGCCACTAGAACTCCAAATTCTTGCTCTCCTCCAATGAACTGTCCTTCAAAACAGCCCCTCCTAACTTCCCCTTTACTCTATAAAATAATGCTCCTTTCTTTTCTTCACCAGACTTGCATATGGTGTGCCGTAGTTTGCATGGCTTGAATTGCAATCTCTCTGCTAATCCTGAATAAACTCGATTTGGCTCACTAAGCCACTTACCTTTTTGCTTTAAAAACTAACATTTCCTTCAGGCTTCTTCTTGTAAGACCAAAGTCCACAGGTACCAAAATAAAAGGTAATCAAATCAGCCCCACATAGCAAGAGATACTGACGGTATCTCTTCCACTCAGCCCTGCCTGGCCTCAGTCTTCAGGTCACAGAAATAAAACAACTCCTAGTATGAAATGATGGCCCAAATATCTAGAGAGTGTTTAGTTCCAATGAGTTATATAAAAGGCATATTTACAAAGGGACAAAAATGTAGAAATTAGACCCTGTGTCCCTGAAAGAACAGAGAGGAAGTGTATAGATTATAAACAAAAATTAGATTTTGGACCCACATAATACTGTGATAGTAATATGGTAACAACTACCTGTATGAAACTTGTCCATATTTTGTTCTAGTATATGTCACTTTTCAAGTGGACTGCTTCCTCTCTGTTCTTGGAAAGATAAAAATTTCCACCAACTCGTTCCTCAAACTTACCAAACTCATAAAATGTATTTATATATACACATGTGTGTATGCAGATACACATGGGTGTAGGTATTTCTAGATAATGAAAATTTATAAGTCAAAGAAATTGTAGAATTGACCTGCATCCACTTATGCACAATAAAAATCAACTTAAGTACGGTTAATACTATCCAGTGTTCTGTATTTTATGTTCTTTTAAAACTACTCTTATAATATATTATAAGTATAAAAGCGTGTCTATTTGATCAAAGTGTAAAATGTGTGCCAAAAGACAGATTGGCATTGTTTTATTTCTTCTGAGACTAGAAGAAGTCATAAGTTATTCTTGTTTCTTAATTTTTGGAAAGTAACTTAATAAAATGAATTAATAAATGACATTGTTAAACAAAATTGCATCAATTAATTTAAAGATAATTTGTTCAAGTTTCAGTAAATTGACAGCTTACAGAGTAAACTCTTTGAAATGCTTTGCTTCATGTATATAATTATTGATCGAGAAGTCATTGTCAAATGGTATTTCTAACCCTAGAAATGCTTAGGAGGTTCTCTGGTAGCTAATAAAAATATATATGAGTATAAAAAATAGAGAAAAAAGTAAGAATTGCTATAGATCTGAAATGAGTGGCTAATCAATAAAATAATGAGTGAACAGAGGAGAGCAGGTAGTTAAGTGTGAATTTTAACATAAATAACAGAGTTGACTATTAAAATTAAAAAACACACTAGAAATACTTTGACCAATTCCACTACTAACACCATTGATCCTTTAGCCTGATGAACATCTTTTTCTTATTAGCTTATCCAAAAATATTGAACTATTTTCCAAAACATGGCAAAAAAAATAGGGCATGCAATTTTTTATTCAGGTATTAGGTCATATTTGGACAATAGCTAAAAATATTATCAATACATAAATATGGTAGTTAAAATCTTGTTGAATATGGAAATATTCAGAGATTAACTCACAAATCTATCTAAACATAAATATTTAAAATATTGTTCTGGTAGTTGCACACAGCCTTAATATTTGCTTAATCTTAAAACAGAGGATTTTAAACTAAGGATAAAGCAAGTTGTGAATTATTCTGAATATTTGTGAGTGTAGTGCTTTATCTATCTCCTAAAAATGGAAAATCAGGAAAAAAATTATAAACCTTTTTTTGTGCTGCACTACTCACTTTGGCTTAGAGTTACTCCTTTCTAGAATGTTATTTTGCAATGTTATTAGCATATCTATTCTCTTCCTAAAGACTTCAACAGTAGAGTAACTGTCATAATATTAAGAAAGCCTAATGCCTCCAAAAGAAAAGAAAAAATATATATATATAGTTTACAACCAGGACAATCAGGATGTAACAGTAAGCTTTATTAATAATCTACTTGCATCTTGTCAGTTCAGTACAATTAAAGAAACAAATACTACCACAGTCCTAGCATTCTAATGTCACCATGTTCATCAAGTACAAGAAAATTAGAATCTTTCATGTGATGTAATGTCATTAAGGACAAATATATCGAAGCATGATGGTGTCATATATAAACTTAACTGCTCAACATTTTCCATGTTGGTTCAGGAAATTAATGACTTTGATGCATCTTAAGTGCAAATTAATAACCAGAAACAAAAATGCACTGCTTAACTGCAGTTGTGTGTAGAATGGCCATTTTATTCAGTGAGAAACCGTATTTCAGAAGCTTGCTAATTGGAAGCAATGTATTCACCATCATGCCATTGCTTTCTAACTGGAAAACACCTAGAGTTACTAGGAAATAAATTTCCACTTCACCTTGGATTTTCCTTACACAGATGTCAGTTTTATTTACAATTATGTCTCAGATCCATAATAAAGTAGGCCTCTGCAATGTGAGTCAAGGCAAAGGAGATAGCAGCAAATGGTCTTGTCTGCTTCAGTATAAAGGGGTATCTCTTTATTAGTGGACTGATGTAATAAATCAATTTGGAAATTGGATATTTAAGTTAATTAATAATTATTTCTTTCATATTGAATGTATCCTACATTTCAGCATTTTGCATTTCTTTACGTTTTCTTCCCCTGGGAAAAAATCGTTTTCAGGTAAGTACAGGTAATGGGTATGTAAAACAAAACACACACACACATGGTTTAATTTTTTTAATTAAATTTTAAAATTCTAGATAATTGAGTTTTGTGAGATAATCTAAAAAACTATATGTTATCAACTACAGAAGCCAGTGGAAAATTGAACTAAAGGTCAAAGACATAAAAAAGCTGATTATTATTGTTTTGTTTTTACCTCTTTATCTATTTTTAAGTTATAAAAAAATATCAAGACTTTAAATTTAAAATTTTGACTGCCTTTACCTATTCAAGTTAAGGATAAGAGTTACTGAGTTAGATCGAGAAAGCACCAACAATTATTTGTGTTTGGTTGTAAAATGAAATAGATTCTGGTGTTTGAACTTAAACCAATCAGATTATGACCCCTCAACCATCAGTCTGTGATCCGTGACCTTGTACCTCTGTGTCCACAGTGCTCAGCACAGCCCTAGTCATGGAGTAGGTGCATAATAAATGCTTGCCATTTCCAACTTTTGGATTCCATGATCTAAGTTATTTTGGCACAAAAGATCTTGAGTAGACATAAATTATGTTTTTTCACTCTCACTTTGGCCATTTTCTCAAATCAATTAGTTCAAGGAGCAATAATCTAAACCGTTTATTAATGTGTCTAAATTATTAATCAGATAGGCCACCAAACAATTATTTCTGTCACCAAAACACCTGCAGAACATAACCAATTCCTGCACCAACCTATTTATTCACCATGAGATTTTCTCAAATATAGGAAATGTGGTAGTTGGAGCTGTGTTTGCATTTATGCTCAAAGACAGTTACAATAATTCAAAGCTCAAGGCAGTAACATATCATGCATTTGGTTATTACTTTGGCACTAAGTGCTTAGTATGGATTCAAATATCACATTTTATCTTCTCAGAACATAAAGGTTCAGAGCAGGTTGTAGGTTCTAAAAGCCCAGTTCTGACTGGGAATCTCAAGTGTCTTATCTACCATCCCCATTTTTCTACATATCTTTATTAATGATATGTGATGTTCTCACAAAGTTTGAAATTCAAAATTCATAATTGAGATAGGAAACAGGATAAAGGGATTTCTAAGACTAATTTTAAACTAACCATATATCATAAACAATCAGGAATACTGGAAACTGAAGAGGAGCCCTCTAACACTGCAGTATGTGGCTTTGCAGGACTACAGAGTACTCAGAACACGTAGAATGTTTAGAGTACTGAAGTGTTAAGCAAATTACGATGGCCACACATGCATGGTGTGCTCTTATCATGGACATGCTTGTTATTGGTTGAATTGTTCCAGTCCGTAATTGTAAAGTCAAGGTGGAAAGGTTAATATGTTTATTCAAATTCCTTGTTGAAAAGTAGTGAAGAAACTGGAGATTTAAATAAGCTCTTAAAAACGTTTCTGAGCAAATTTTGAATCAGAGCCATATAAGGTATTTTTAATCAAAAATCTATAATTTAAAGGTTATCAAAACGAAGGGCATCAAAAATGTCAAGATAAAAGATATTTAATGTTCTCTGAAAATTTGTTCAATGCAGAATCAAAACGCTAAACCTATTCATTCCATAGCAAATGTAAAAGGCATTTCCTTAGCATAATCTAACCCCAGTATTTGTGTTTGTGTGTGGTATATGGGAGACACTAACTAGGAAGGAGCGCAGAAAGTAAGAGTCCTAATATAAAGAATTCATGTGTCATTTTCTAACAACTACTGAAAAGCATCTCTTTCATATTCATACCACAAATTGAGTTTTCAAAAACATTTTTAAGATGAGATCTCTGAGACATGCATAGCCATTTCTGATGAAGTTCTTAGAAAAAAATGAAATAGCACTGAAATATTAATAATGATCAATACAGGAAATAAATGTAAGGCTATTATGTACATACTCTTAAATGATGGTGCATTATTAATAAGGATGAGTGTCTGAAACTGGATCTATCCCAGCACAGACTTATACATTGTGTGGAAGGAAAGCCTCTGACAGTACTGAGTGCCCCTGAACGTAAGTCCAGCTGTGTCATTAATTAACATTGTGACCTTGGTCAGGGCATTTTCCTTTTATGCTTCAACTTCCCCTTCTGTAAATTCCCAGTAGGTAAATTGATTTTTTTTGGCTTTTCCCAGATCAACCATTCTGAGTTGAGAATGAAGTCCTCAGATTGCCTATGATGAATGAGACAGATACCCTGTCTGTCCTTTGTCTTGCCTCTAGAGTGTAGCCCCAAGCAGTGAAGGAGATAGGAGAGAGGAGTGCAGAGTAGGGTGGGGACACATGGCTGGGTGTCTGGGTAGCGTGTGCTCAGAACTGTTTTAAGCCATGGTTGTGCTGACAGTGCAGGCTGCAAAACCATCTGGAGCAGGTTGGGGTGGGCTGGGACAAGTCGCTGTAACATGTCCTGGCACCAACTAAAGAAAAGCAAAAGGTTCCACTCACCCTTTCTACTCAGGTTGACTGTGCATTTTTGCAAGCAAGTTCCCCAAATCCTTGTGTCCAAAGAGATACTGAAGATTTGATATCAACATATGACCAATAGCATGAATGTCAGAGAAGAGATTGTATATTGGAGGAGTGTGTGGGTAGGAGAGATGGCAATTTTAAACTTCGCAGGAGAATAAAAGGTTGAAGATTTTACTGAAAACAGGGAAGCAGCTCTGTACATTATAGAACATAAGTCATGCTCTGCTTCTTTTACCACACTCTAAAAACTAGAAACTTTCATCAAGGTAGAGAAGCCAACCAATAAACAAAGCCATAAGAAAACTGTGTGCCTTGTGATGAGAACTGATTCTACTACTAGGTACAAGTATCTGGGTCAATTTCTATCCAGTTCCCAATCCCAGTTCATTGGCACTGTTTGCTTTCCGATATTAAGTTTTCCATTGAGCAGAGAGCTCAGTGCAGCTGCCCTTGAATGACCTACAGCCACCTCTACAAAGAGCTGAAACTGTGTGGCTCATTAGTCTCCTCTCAGAATTAGGGTCACGTCAGAGAGACTTTAGGAAAAGCTAATTTTTTCCCAAAGATTAAACAGCAATTCCAAACAACTTTCCAGCTACAGCAGTGACCATGCAGGACCTGAAATTTCACTTAAACTTTTGAGAATTCTGCTACAAAGGGAAACGAACACAAGGCCTAGTCTGTACTTCACCAGAGGACCAGCATGCTCCCCAGTATGGTCAACTGCATACTCCAGCCTAGGCTTTTATGAATGTGAAAAAAATAAAAGGCCCTTGCTTGCTGCTGCTATGATATAATTGCACCAAAACTAAAACTGGCAAAGAACTCACACATAATATCCCATTAAATATTCTTAACATCCCATGATGAGGGGAGGATAAATGCCTCCCCTCCTTTGAACAGAAAAACATGAAGGTGCAGAGAGGTTAAAAATGCCTGTTTAAGGAGGCAACCAAGCAAGACTTATTGTTTAGTCTTTCTGACTTCAAAAAGTATTTATATGCAAGTTTCCCTAAAGGGGCAAAGAATAAAGAGCATTAATCAGACTATATAAAATATTAATCTAAATTAAATTTCTGCAAATTCTCTGTGCCTTGTGACCACACACTTGAGTTTCTGGCTGGGATGTATACTGGACAGACCTTCTACAGTAGTCTGATTTTTGTCTGCCCAGCTTCTGTTTTGTATGTTTTGTTTTGTATCTTGTGTGAAATATAACCTTTGACATAAAAGTTGTAATCACTGCAGGCTTGTTCTACATGTTTGTGAAAAATTACTTTTATTTACTATATATGTGTGATAGGGATTAGTACTTGTTTGTTAAAGAAAATTGAACTTATTTTCCTGAGTGGTAATGTATAGGACAACACTGTGTATGTTTAATTTACTACCAAGGGCATTGTTACCTTAATTTGTAAGTCAACATTTCATTAGTGGCATAAATTAACTTTTCAGTGAAAAAAATTATTAGGGTTTAGCTGAGTGACTATCATCCAAGGCTACTTATAACCAACCTTCTTTATGGCTATACTCTTCAAATCATTATTAATAGCTTCCTATTCCACTCAAGTGTTCTTGTTTGGACAATAAATTTTATGGTCACTGAAATTAAGATCTTTCATCTTATCTTTCTCCCTATAGTTCTTTTGAGAAAAAATACTCTTGCGATCCTAACAGATTAAGTTCTAAACAGAGAGAAAACTATTTTCCCTCTACAGAGGACACAGAGCATGATAAAGTCCAGAGAGACCTGAGAGTGACTTGACCTGAATGAGTAGCAATGAAGACAAAGAAAAGTGTACATTGTTGGACAATATTCAGAACATGTAAGTATGTGTGCCTGGGTGTGTGTTCTCAGGGGAGAAGAATGAGCACAATATGTTTGCATGAGCCAGTGAATAGAGGACATTGGGAGAGAAGCAGTTTGAAGACGAAAGATAATGATTTTGATTCCAGACACTCTTACTATGAGTCCAGTAATATGAAGAGTGGAGATGTTACATTAGACATATGGATCTAAATCTTACAAAAAGTCTAGACTAAATATATGCATTTGAAGTTACAGCATATCAATGGCATTTGAAACCATTTGACTAAATGGTTGACAAGAGTGAGTAGCATGGAAGGAAGAGGAACCAGGACAAAACTCTAAATAACCTTAATCTTTGTACACTAGAGGAGAAACTAGCACAGGAAGTTAGCAAAAACTGTCAGAAATAGGAGGGATAGCAGAAAGTGTCATCAAGGGAAGACATAAAGAAGGAATGAGTGATCTCTGGGTGGAGATCTGATGTGAAGTAAAATAAAATTTTTTTAAAAATCAAGAATGCTAAGTTTAATGTGGAAATTGGATTGGATCTTGAAAAAGATTAGGGGTATTGGTAGACAGACTGATGAAATACAAACAAAATCTGTAGTTTAATTAGTAGTACTATAATAATATCATTCTTTAGCTGATTTGTAGACCATGGTTCCTTAGGTTGGTAACATTAAGGGATGTAGGGTTAAAGGAATAAAAGACAACTTGCATTATTTTTGAAAATCTTCTATAAATATAAAATTATTTAATATAAAATGTTAAACTATTAAATGATGGAATGAAAGGGATGAATGTCATTAGCACACTTTAATAATTATATAAATAATTTCAAAATATTGTATGAACATTTTCTTAATCTAGATATTTCTTAAAGGCCAGGAAGCTAGAGAAGAAAATGAAATCTAGCAAGATTTTTAGTTATTTGGTTTAATTGGTTAGGCTGATAAAGAAAAAAAGGGAGATCAAAGATCCAGGTGAGAGTGAGAGTAATATTTATGGGAAGATAAGAATAAAAAGGTTATAGAAAATGATGAAATAAGGAGAAGAAATAAAGACAAATGTATATGGTAAAAGCATACTTACCTATTTAGAAAAGGCTGAAGAGAAAAGGTAGGGGCAGGGTTGGATTCAAGAGAATTTATAGGTCAGATACCTAGATATCTCAGATTGCTATCTTTACAAACAAGAAAAATTGTACCTCTTACAATTTTTGAAAGGACTTCATCAGAATACATGTAATGTTAAATGCAAAGTCATGACTTTGTTAAAGTAAATCTACTTAAAATTAGAGTAGATTTTGTTTCAGGTTTGTAGGTTGTTGACTTAAAATAATGTCCTTGGAATAGAATAGGCAATATTTTGTGAAGAATTTTTACTCTCAATGTGGCACATAATGTCTACATTTAGAAATTAATTTTGGAAAATAGAATGCACACAAACACACACACACACCTGCACACTTGCACAACAAAATATGTAGACATTGCATAAATTTATGACAAAAGAGATGCTTCTGTCATCTAAATTAAAATGATGTCAGGAAAGGACAATTCAATTGTCTCATAATCCCATGGTAATATTTATTTTATCTTTGTCAGATTATTAAATAAATAAAGGCGATTTCACAGCAAAAGGGTGAGAGCAAGTAAAAGTGTAATGAATACCGAGAATATGAGGGCATCAGTAAGCAAGGCAGAGTTTTGCATGACAAGAAAAATATTGCATTTTGATGACATTGCTGAATAAAATGTGTTTGTCATGTGGGAATTAAGATTGGTCTATTGAGAAACTGAAAATCTAGCCATTATTGGATGATATGATGTTTTGCTGTGTCAAGTTAAACGTCTGTGATGAATGACACAAGACTAAAAGGAACCAATAGATTATACCTTGTCTTTTTGGCCTTATAAAACATTTACTGATACCCAAAATTGTTAAACATTTCTATAGATAATAATTTTAGGATTAGAAAGATATATTCTTTGGCAACATCATGTGTGTTAGACAAGGATTACATGTGGACTTCCACAAAATAGTCCTAATTTAATATAATCATCACAACACCCGTATTAATTCCATTTTGTTGTAGAAGCACAGAGAGTTTAAATCTCTTGCCCAAGAGATTGCTAGAATCCAAACCTAGGCTCATCCATTTAAACGCCAACTCTCTACAGTCCTTCTATTTAAATCTGATCACAAGGTGAATGAAGGTCTGGATGGATGGATGAATGGATACTGAAACAGAATCTAAATAGTTGTATTGAGTCTGGAAAAAGGATCTAATAATCTTTTAATATGCAAAAGTGAAGTGCTGAGATAGGTAGGTAGTCCTGAGTATCAAATTAGAAATTAATTTATCCTGTATTTGTAGATAGCCCTGGAAATCAACAACAACAACAAAAACTTAATATTGATTGCTGATTTCCAGTTTATAAAAACCAGATGTTCCAGTCACACTCCAAATCAGAATCGGAAGCTCTGTAAGTTGATCCTAGGGACCAACATTTTCCAAATTTTCCAGATGATTTTGTTGTATAGTCAAGGTTAGGAGCCACTATTTGGTAGATTTGGACTTACCCCAGAAACTAATGGGAGTAGCAAATGGAAGAACAAAATGTTGTAAGAACTGAACTCTTAAGCCTAGTTTCGTGTTCTCCTACCTTTCCAGGAAGGTTGTTTGAAGGCAAACATCAGGAACACAGAAAGAGGTACTGGAAGAAGATGCCAGTACCTGTCATTCACAGGGTGATCCTTCTGACTCTGAAGTGTTAAGCCTGATTTACCTAACAATAAATAGGTGCTCATAGTGGAAGCAAGGTAAGCTAAGGAAAGGTGGGCTCTACCATTCCCTGTGCTTTCAACCCTACAACCTAAATATGTATACAAAGAACTCAAGGCTGGCACTTGGTACCTGGAGCAAGAATAATGAAGGGATTAAACAAAAAATAATAAGCAGAGGTAAGGCATGTTCTTTTGGTGATGAAATGAGTGTCTTTGGTCTTTGAGGAAGAGAAACAAAACGCTGATGTTTGTACTGTTGATATCCCAAATGTTATAATTATCTCAAAATACCTCTAATAATATGTCTTTCAATTATTGAGCCATTTGTATATGTCCCATACTAGCTGCTCTGTGTATGTTGCTTATTCAGTAAAAAAAAAAAAAAAACCTCCACATCAGAGGAAACTAAAGTACATCCACACACAGGTAAATAATTGCAGTGCCAAAGTCTGCACACAATTCTATGTGGCTCATTTTATCAGTTTTCCACTTTAGATTATTAGGTGTCTTTAGCCCTCAAAGTGATCTTTGTGGCTCAGGACCTATTCTACTCTACAGAAATCTGAGCTGATAACACAGAGTGGATTTGGGATGCAAATTAAGGGGAGGGGAGGGAGGGGAGTGAGGAGAGAGGGAGAGAGAGAGAGAAGTCATCATGTATTGAGAAGGGGTTGAATTTGGAGTCAGGAACTTAATGAGAGCTATAAGAACTCTTGGAAAGTAAGTGTAATGACACATGTACTGCAACACAAGTTTCCTTTTAATAAAATAAACCTATATACTGGGGAGTGACAGCTTCCCTTTTATTTCAGCCAGGTCAGCATTCCAGGATCAGAACAGTGACAGGTATTCAGAGAGCAGAGGTATTCAGGGTGTCCAGGAATAACAATTGTATAATTGGCTAGATAAAAGCAAGCCATTGTTTGCAGTTGCCCTGTACAATGTCACCTGAAAACCTGAGGTAGGAGAGGAAAAGGCAAGACACTCAACCATCATTACTGAAAGAAACATAATAGAAGGGAAAAAAAGTGATCATCAGACTGCATAAAGGTCAAGTTTGACCATGTTTCTGTGCAGGGAAACTAATGAGCAAAAAGTCACTAACAAATTGGCACCTGAATCATGCTGCTCATGCATCCACGGTACAAGCAAAAAGCAAGCAAAACAAAGCATGCCAGAGGTAAGGTCCAAATACCAAGGGGAGAAAATGTGACTTCTCTGGCTTAAGAGATGGTTCCTTCTGAGTGCTATGAAGAAAATCAATGCCTTACCTGTGAGAAAAGGTTGGTGTAAGAAACCACAAAGGACCAAGGGTTATAAAGATAATCACCAGTTATTATTAAACATAATATTGATAATGGAGAACATATTCCATGTCAAGCACGATACTAAATATTTTATATGAGGCAATTCATTTAATTCCCACAAGTCAAGAGGCAATGCTATTAGCTTCATTTTTCAGATGAGGAAACTGAAGCACAAAGATTTAAGTAACTTACTCAAGGTCACACCACGAGTTAGAGAGAGTTCAGGGATGAAAGTCCAGGCAGTTTGTTTCTAGAGTCCAAGACTTTGTCCACCATACTCTACTGCCTCTATGAATAGAGTGTAATTCTATTCAATGGCCATTTATGAAGTGCCTACCACACAATGGTCTTGCAGAACATCTAAAGAAGTGAAACATATTTCATGTCCCTGTCAGGGGAGTTTATGGAATGGTCAAATAAAATCAGCAAAGACCCAAAGGAATATAATCTGCAATATAAAGCTCATGTAACACAATGCACAGTTGTCTGGTAACATCAGAATACTTATAAACACAGTGAGAAAAACTGGGATGTATTGGGACAGAAACAGGAATCTACCCTTCATCACTCCAACTGTGTGGCAAGCACTCCATGAACAGTGTGTCCTGAATCATCTCCAAGATGATACTTCTCCCAAGGTCCAAACTGAAGAACCAAGACATTAAGCAATTTAATCACTTGCAGGCCAAGTGACAGAACCAATATGTGCCCCTCGGTATAAATCCAAATTCCATTCCCCTTCCCTTTTCTCATACAACTCCTGAGAATATTTCTGAGATTTGTGTGGAATTGGACACAGTTGCCAGAAGTTAATTATAGGTGCTATGTGGAGCAAGGGAGGGAGGAGAGGAAGAGTACCCTGCAGCCAAACTAAAGCTGAGTGGTGGAATCTAGGCTTTATTAAAGGTACACAGAGCAGCGGGGTCAATTTCACTGAAGCATGGGGCATTTGTAAATGTGCAAGTTGGGACTATTTTTAGAGCAACTGGAATGATGGGGACATATGTTCCTACACAACAGTGAGGATGCCATAGGTGTTTTTACACATATTTTGATTCATGCTGCATCATAGGAAGGTAGGTTAAGCTGGCTGCATCCTCTACTACAGTGAGAGAAGACAGTGGAAGTGGCCAAAGAAAGAGACAAGGATTAGTTAGGAGACATGTTCAGGAATTCAGGCAGGCAGTTGTGAGGCCCCCCATGAGCAGAAAAGGGGCAGTGGGAAGTACCCCAATGGCCCTGATTCCACAGTTCTCGGCAACCGACTCCATGGCACTCATTACTCCACAGGAATGTCAATCAAATCTTTATACATTTGTATGAATAGCTGGACTTCTTGCTCTGTGTTTTGCACAGTTTGGACCCTAAAAAGAATTAATGCAATTTTGACTGCTAAAGGTGTTATTTCCAGTTAGTACATTTGAAATATTTCTTTTTAGCTTCTCTAAATATAAATGTATAAAGGAAAATTTAATATCTAACTTGACTTACATAATTTTCTGAGTAAAGAGGAAATCAAAGCCCATAGAGCATCATATATCATATAATGTGTACCATTTCAGAGATCTCTTATGGATCCCCCAGATAATAAGCTCATCCATTATTCATGTGATATCCCCAAACTTAGTTAAAGAAAGAATTTAGTTCCTGTTTACAAAGTGCAGATTAAATATTACTACTCATTTTACATAGCCTAACTCTTTTAAAGAAATTCAGAAATTTAGACCAAAGTCAGAAAAAGAAACTATTTTCATGGCTCTCCTGCCCTTACGAGGCTGAGTCATTTTATTCATGATTGTATGTACAGTTGGAGAGAACCTGGGTGTATATATAGCATTTTTACTAGGTCACTTACTACAGAAGAAATGGCTCAAACTTTTTGTTGAGAAGCTGTTCTATATATATCACTGCTCCTTGAATAGTGCAATTCATTTCAGGCAGAAAGTTATTTTCCAATAGAACCACGATAAGCCATCTTTCTTTAAAATAACACTTTCATTTATATTAAAATTATTCATTTATTTTAGGAAATACGTATGTCATCTTTCTTCACAACAGAAGTGGAATTGTTGACAAATAGCACAGGGTTCTTTGTCCATCACCCTCCATCAGCAACCACATTATTTATATTCAAGGACTGACTGCTGAGAGGAGGAAGAAAGCTGTCATCCCAAATTTTGAAAATAATGGTAACACATAAAACTTTTTCCTAAGCCTGGTACCACTTTATCAACATAAGAAAGTTGGTAACAACAAGCAAACTTAATAAAGAAACATCCTCTTATAAAGGCATGAATGAATTTGTCCATCATCAAGTGGTTGTTTTTGCCAATCATTTGGCAAAAACTTCACAAATTTAGGGAAAACTTTATATAGTGGCTCTAGGTAGTGAGTAGTGAGAACACAAACTGTCTAAACCCACAAAGACCCAGCTCCAAGTCCTCACTTCACCACTTTCTGGCTATAAAATTGGATAAATTATTTATATTATTTACACCTCAGTTTCTTTGTCTGTAACATGAGGGTAATCATGCCTATCTAATGTGATTGTTGTGTAGATTAAATGAACAAGGTAGATAAAACCTTCCATCCTTTTTTATAGCCTATGTAAAATTGTGTGTAAGCATTATCAAAAAATTTTAGGTAGATAGGTAGAATGGACAGATGATAGATAAATGATAGATAGAAAGATGAACAGATATTTCAAAAAACAAATTATTTATCTTTAAACAAGAGATTAAGTTGAGAATTTTGCCTAATCACCAAGCTGTGTCTACAAGTGTGGTCCATGGAGAAAGAAGCCTATTTGAAGGACCAACTATAGTGTACCCTTGACTCTGAACATGATCAGTCTACGGGATTCCATAACTATGGAAAAGAAGCTCATTAAAAGTCACTCATCTGTTTTGTATTGTCTAACATACTTCCATGCCTACTGCAAAGAAAAAAATATTTTCTACTTTCAGCATTAAAAATGCACATAACCCTTCCCCCCTCAAAAAGGCAAAACAGAGAGAAAGCACAAGAAAAAATATCAGAGAAAACAAGGTCATACAGTCTCTCACTTTCTTACATCCTAAAGATAAATGTTCGAGTCTGGAGAAAGGCTGGCTCTCTCCTTTTCTCAACTGGGCTAAAATAAATGTTTAAATAGTTCCATTTCAAACCTGGGATGCATTTTTCACACTACTAAAAAAAAACACAAAAAACCAGATACAAGTCATTTTCAGTCCAAACCCCATTCTAAATAAAGCTTTACATCTTTTCTTGACTCTGATTCCTAATTTAACATGATCTCACCTCTCTTACTTATCAAAAAAATCATTATTTGGCAACTTTAACTATTCTTAACAGAAGTATAAGCTAGAAAAGAAAATTTAAAAAAGACCCCTGGATGACTAAGGCACAGGCTAAAATATATGTGCACCAAAGCTCATTTATATATATATATATATATATATATATATATATATATATATATATATATATATATTAGTTTTTCCAAATAAGTCCTTACTAAAAACCTAATCACTCTGGCCTCATATACTTATTACAATCAACGGAGATGATCTCATTTTTCAGATACTGGAAGGTCAGCAGAGCAAGTCTCCAGACAGTGGCAGTAAGTCAGGAAGTGAGGGTTGGAAGCTAGACTGTCATGGTAACAATATTAACAGCAAGTGAGCATGCCTCTCTGTCTGGTAATGTCACTGTCCCTCTTCTTAACACTTTTTATCTACCAATTCATTTAATCTCTACAACACAATTTTTACAGCTGAGCAAAGAGAGGAAATGAAAAACTGAATGATCAAGTAATGCAGCTGAAATTAGAACACAGGCAGTGCAGCTTCAGGGTCACATGAAAAAAATATACAACACATGCATAATGCACACATGAAGGCAAAAGAGATAGCTCAGGAGCTTTGAGGGGGCTCCTCCAGGAGGGGGTAGATTAGGCTATAAAACTTCATTGCAGTGTGTACCCTGAGCTCCTACACAAGGCCCTCTAGGAAGTGCCATGCACCAGGAGAGGCATAGGCATCTCTTCAACTGGCAGAAGAGTATTATGTCTGGCAGGAGAAGATATAGCACCCCCCCACACACACACACAATAACTCCTCAAGCTTCATGTCATCACTCCAGAAATCAATAATGTGACAAAAATTAAATTACATAACACAAATTTGAAAAAAATTAAATGAAAACACAAGAGAAAGCCAGTATGAGACAGATTAGAAATGAGGGAGCAACATAGACCTTAGAGTATGCTCTCTGCCAATCAATTAATTTACACCCATAGAGAGCTGCCAGGTACCAGACCTGGGCCTGGAGACAGAATTTGAGTGGGATGCAACCTTTGAGCTCCCAGAAAAAGGAAGAGTAGACATATGTGCACAGAAACCACAATGCATACAAGGCTGGAAGCTAAAGTGATGACAGTGAGCAGAGAACAGTAAGAGCACAACACAGAGAATGACCATGTCTCCTTAGAGGAGCTAAAAACTCTCCTAGAGGAAAATTACCCTTAAAGGCGAGCTGTTGAAAATAAGCCAGGTGGTTATCCCCCACCCAAGGCAGACCAGACAAGAAAGGAACCTCAGAAAGGAGGGTGGGTGTACAAGAACTGGGGCAGGAGTACAGAATCATGGGGCTGGATTCAGGGACAACTAACTATTTCTTGAGGCTGGATCCTGGAAAGGGAGTGGGCTGGAGAACTCTCCAAATCTAACTTTCCCAGACATTAATACTCACCTGGGCATTATGGCATGAGGCATTAAGAAGAGTTATATATGTATTAAACACTTTGTTTATAAAGGGAAATGAAATTACACTTTAGAGAAATTTACTTCACAAACATTTTAAATAGAAAATATACATTTTTAAATGGGAACGCTCTGGTTATTTGAAAACGTACTTATATCAGATCACTATTCTTTAATTATGCCCCTAAAGACTAAATGTCACTGAAATAACCCTCACACCAAGTAAAAACATTTAATATGGTATATCTGAAAGCATTCATAGTTTCTAAATTAAATGTTGACATACAGCATTTCCTATTTCTGTAAAGTCTAATAAAAGATATTTAAGAGCTAAATAGTGCTTTGTTAGCTACTCAGGAAACCAAAGGGCCATTTAAGAATTAATATTTAAGTTGCCTTTAATTTTAAACTTAACTATTAAAGATAAGCTCTTTCCCTCCTTTGGGAGTTTCTTCTTGTGGTATAGGAATAAAAGGATATGGTATGTCAAAGTATAAGAGAAAAGCCACCTAGATCTAACAATTTAAAGTTTTAGGATAGAGTAGTCACTATTGTTTCATTTCTGCATGTAAAGAACCCAATTTGTTGAGGTTTAACAGTGATGAGTTATAAAAATGCCAATTTGTATAAAATTTGATTTACAAGAATTATTGCAGTCAGGTAGAGGTGCCTGGTGGGAAAACAACCAATTGACTTCAATCAAAAATCATTTTCCCAGGAGGTGGAGTTGTAGGGAACCTACCTACAGACTTTCTCTGCAAGATAGCAGGGTAATGAGAATCACCATCCAGCTCAGAGTCAGCATGCACCTCCCCAAGCAGACCATCCCCAAGAACATCTGAGCAAATGCCCACTAACAAGTATTTAGTGAACATTCATCAAATATCTAGTGTCCACTAGACTTGTGAGGGCACCAAGAAATATCAGAAAATAATTTTTGTATAACAAATTCGAATACCTGGTAACCGCTCTTGAATCTAGTATAAATCTAATAGAAATGTTCTCTTTCTCTTTCAGTGCCTTAACTCCCCTTTACATTTAATGTTCTTTTGCAATCCTCTTGGAGGTCTTCTTCTCTGAGCCTATTGCATTACACCAGACTAACAATGAGGCCCATGAGGGGACTGAAGGTCTCAGTTCCAATGACCAGGGCAGTGCCCACCTGGAGTGAGAGTATATTTTCCCTCAGAAAGGATCCAGAAAAACAGGCTACTGCATGGCTCAGACACCTTTTGAAGTGCCTTTCAAATCAGCTGAATTAAAAATAGCACAAAGGTCAAACTCAGAATTTTTTGATTTCTTGGTTTTTTTGATTCAAGTATCAATCAGGTTTAATATCCTTATTTGATTGCATAATTTGATTCTTCCATATAACCAAAATGCTACACTATTGAAAAGTTGCTGTCATATCTGGAGGGGCCTCTTGAACATTTCCTTGCATTTACACAGTGTCCATGAAGAGATGTTGAAGCTCTCTGTAAAACAGGGACAAAGCTTGCTTGGAGAAAGCCTCAGCTCAAGCTACCAGCTGGGTGAGCAGGCCTCCCCAGAGGTTCAGCAAGGGCTGAAAACAGGAGCAGGGAGATGTAGAAAGAAAAAGATGCAGGACTGCTCTGATCCTCCAATTCCTCACATATGCAGCAAGGGATGCAATAAATGATCAGGTCTTGACTCATCCCTGGTATTAAACACAGGAACATATGGAGGGTATGTGATTAATGGATTGTGTTATAGTCTGCCTTTTTCCAAAAGAAAACTGAGCCATTATGAAGATATACAAGTCCTCCAAAAAAGATGCTATTTTTCAATGATCTCAATTGATGTCAGTTTAGCAAAAGCGATCTTAAGGCGCTTTGTCAAAGGAGAGGAGACCAAAACTTGGCTATTTAGGAGTATATGCTCCCAACCAAAGCCAATATTTCAACAATTTACCATGGAAAAGAAGTCTCCAGAAAAAAAAAAAAATCTTTTTTTTTTTCAGAAACAGCCAGAAGTAATTTTAATTAAGCACAGCCACAAATCAGAGCAAATAAAGTTATAGTTGATATTTCTAGTATGGCTCATAAACTTCAATCAGAAAAGATTTTTAAAGAGGAGTGGTCCAATTTCCTGAGCAATGCAATACTATGAGAAAGAAGATTTGTGCTTCTTTCTCCAGAAGGCTTGTTGGAAGCTTACATTTTTGTGCAAGCATAGATGAAAATGTGTGTATGTCTAAATTTTATTTTTGTAAACAAAACTTATCTATAAAGCATATCCATAAACTGAGACACACAGAGGCAGTGAACACTAAAATTTACATAACTTTTTTAGCCTGTTGAGGTACTTTTATTTCTTCCCTCTAAGAATCTGTCATATGGGTCAAAAGAGAAGTGACAGAGCTAAAATTAAATGTATATCTAAGAGAAACTAAAACCTTTGTACACCTAGAAACTTGTACACTGATGGTTATAGCAGCATTATTCATACTAGCCAAAAGGTGGATACAACCCAAATATCCAACTACAGATAAACATAAAAGGTATATTTGTACAATAGAATATTATTTGGCTACAAAAAGGAATAAAGTATTGATATTTACAACACAAATGAATCTTTAAAACATTATTCAAAGTGAAAGAAGCCACTCACAAAAGACAACATACTACCATACATTATTTCATTCATATGAATCAGCCAGAACAGGGAAGTCTATAGAGACAGAAGGTAGATTTTGGGTGCCTAGGGTTGGGAGTGGGGAGAAGCATGATAGCTAAAGCATACAGTGTGACATTTGGGGATGATGAATGTTCTAAAATTGACTGAGGCAATGGTTGTACCTCTCTGGGAATTGTTAAATGTTACTGAACTGAACATTTTAAATGGTGAATTACATGGTATGTTAACTATATCTGAATGAAGCTGTTTAAAAAAAATAAGACTAGAATGAAACCATCATGATAGTAGCCTCCTTTTAAGTTTTAAAGGTATGTCTATATTCCATCCCAGCTTAACACTGTCCTTCACTCCAGACATAAACTTCTTAATATGCAAAAGAATACTCTAATTTACACTGGCCTCATCTTTCCTAAAGAGCAAATGGTCTTCTTTTCTCTAATAGCTCAGTGGGAGAAGGCAGGACACTGGCACCAAGCACTCACAGTCAGCTTCCCAAGATTTCATTAACACACTTGGACCTCCTCTTTCTTGGAGGTGACCCCAAAGGGAACCAGGAGATACACTGTGAATAGCTTGGCATTTAGCTTCTCCATTTCCTAACCATGGATAAAATCTCTCTCACCACTGTTGCTACCATCATTTATGGAAGACAGTCCTTTTTTCCATATTTTATAGCTCCAAGTATAATGTTCATAAGACATCTATGTTCTCTTTTACTTGCAAAGGCAACTTAGTGTAGAGATTTGGATGAACTACATGGGTTGCATCTAAAAATCATCACTTTGTATTACTATCAGCCATAAGGACTAACACATGTGTTTAATTGTTTGGTTTTTTTTTTTTTTAATCACCAATATCCTCTTTGTCTTATAGTGTTTTGAGTATAAGGAAGAACTAGACACAGTTCCTGCTTCAGAAGATTACAAAATTGTTGGGCAATTAAAATGTAAACAAAAAATATATACCAAGAATGACAGGTGTTAGAGTGAAGGTAAATCCAAAGATCTTCTGGAAGACAGGGAGGAAACAGACTCATGGTTCTACAAGAATTAATTTTGTAATTATTATATACCTACATAAAAATAATATCACATAATGGTTTTAAAACTGCTGAAAGTCACACTGGCCTGTGTGCCATCTCTGCAAATATGTGGTCACAAGTGACATTCAGCATGATGCCTATCAACTTGTTAAGGGAGCGTGATGCCAAGGTCAAGAGCACAGGCTCTGGGGCTCAACAGCTGGGATTTCCATACCAGATCAATCACAAAACAGCTCTGCAATGTTGGATAATTTCATTGGCATCTCTCTCTTTAGTAGTTTATTTGAAACACAGTCCTTATCTCCATTGGATTTTTGTGAAGATTAAATGATATAATCTATGGAGAGCACTTGGCACATTCTCTGGCATATGAAAAAGTATTTTCTGTTGCTACTTTTCTTTCTGAATACTTTATATTCCCTGTATTACTATTTTCCAAATCCCTCCAATTCTCATTCAATTTCATGAAAATCTTGGTAAATATCAGCAAATCAAGTAGTGATTTGTGTTACAGAAAGGATACTCAGGGGGGTGACATGCAGGAAGAACAGGAAGAGCCTGAGGTGAGCAAAATGAGTTAGGTATATTATTTCATCAACCATCACTAGACATTAGAGCATATAGCCACAAAGAATAATCATTAAAGCTTTTCTGAGCAATATCCCTTTTATGATGAGGCTGTGATATCATTGGAAGACACATCCACTGCAAACAGAACATCAGCTGAGAACAGGCGAATTTCAGATTGCCATAGTTACAGCTGGTGACACTGTGGAACAATTTCAACAAGATCACTTGAGATTTTAAACCATAGGGTGACCTTCAGAAAGTCACCTAAGTTGATAAGCTCCATAAATAATAGACGTGTCATAATTCATTAGCAGTTTTTAGCAAGCTGTAGTCCTCACTAATGAATAAAAAGTTTAACAAAAAAATCTCCAAATTATCAACAGATTAAGAAAATTCTTGATAAACAGCTTCACCAAATTACATTTAATTTTGCCATTTAAATTGCCTCCCATGGAGTTTTCACCAACAAAAACAGCTACTGCCTATAAAATCTGAAACAAAAACTATCATTTTCTGTTCGATTCTTATGGAGTCTCTTCTCTCATTTTCCTACAAAATAAGTGATCCCACAGTTTGCACATTTCTAGAGGTTTTGCCACTATATTTGATCTAGCAAGTCTCTTATTATTATAAGCATAATAATAATAAACAAAAATAGAAAGAGTAGCCTACATGTTATTATGTATGCATGATTTTGATAAGTAACCTTACACTATTTCCCTAGAAGAAGCCTGCTGGAAAGATGATTTGTGAGTGCATCATAACAAAATGTATTGACCATTGGGAGCAGCATAAATTTATTACAAATTAGTGTGATAGATTAGGGAATGTTGTAGTCAGGTATTGTATCGATTTCATCAGGGAATTTAATAGAGACCCTCATTATATACCTGATAATAAAAAAGAATAAGTGTGGGTTGTAGGATAGTTCTGGGAGGCAAATTCCCAGCTAGATTAAAGCAAAGAGAGTTCATCCACGAATCTTTGTAAACCAAAACGGCAGGCCTGGGTGAGTACCCGGGGCTACATCTAAGCTTGTCCAATGATCTACAAGATGACAGAATTTTGGGGAGTTTCAGATAACAACATTATGAAAATACTAATGTAACTTGTGGATAACGTGGCACTCAAAGAACAAGTACTCTGGTGTGTGTTTTTATGAGATCCAAATGAGACTATTTCTTCAGGATAATGTACAATAGCTTTGAAATTGTCAAAAAGACAATGGAGTACTATGTAGCAGAAAGAAAGAAGGAACTCCTGCCATTTGCGACAACATGGATGGAACTAAAGAGAATTATGCTTAGTGAAATAAGCCAGGCAATGAAAGAAAAATACCATATGATATCACCTAATACAGGAAATTAAAGAGCAACACAAACAAACGAACTAAACAGAACAAAGAGTAGAATAGTAGTCAGTAGGGGGGAGGGGGAGGGAGAAAAGGGGGATAAGTAAGGGAAGGGTCTAGTCAAGGAACATGTATAAATGACTCATGGACATGGACAATGGGGAGGGATATGATTGTGGGAGAAGGGATGGGCTGGGTGGGGGGAGCAATGGGGGAAAAATAGGACAACTGTAATTGAAAAACCAAAAAATAAAAGAAATTATTTAAAAAAAAAAAAAAGAAAATGAATTTTTTCAGAAGTACTCTAAGGGAGACCTGGTTTAAGAAGAGACTATCAGAAAAGAAGGGATACAATCACAAAATATGGAAGCATCCCAAGTGAATAAAAAAAGTGGTGGTACATTTACATAATTAAATACTACTTGACTGTATAAAAGAAGGAAATCTTACCCTTTGCAACAGCATGGATGGACCTGGAGAGCATTAAGCTAACTGAAATAAGCCAGTCTGGGAAAGACAGCTACCATATGATTTCACTCATGTGTGGAATCCAATGAACAAACTGAACTAAGAAGCAAAATATAGTCAGACTCATAGATAGAGCGCAGGCAGACAGCTATCAGTGGTGGGGGGAGGTTGTCTGAAGGGACTGAGCAAAAGAGAAAAAGAAAAAACTCATGGACATGGATAACAATGTGATGACTGCCAGGGGGAGAGGTAAGGTGGAGGAGGATTGTCGGCAGCCGTCCGTCTCGAGAGACGATGGTGTAGCTTCTTAAGAGTCTATCTGCACCACCGAGAATGGCTGTGCAGTCCGACTCGGGAGTGACACAGTATCTGTCTCCTCCCGTGTTGAATCGACATCTTGCAATGACGCTGGAGTATCCTCTCCAGTGGAGCTGAAGCTACAGAGTCTGGGCAGGGTGATATGGAGGGTCTGCTGTTGCCCATGCAGCAGACCCCCCCTCTCTTCGCAGCTGAAGGATCCAAGGGAAAGATGGAGTTAATACAGCTTGGCTTCAGGTGCGCCGCAGGAGTTGCCGGTGTTGAATACAACGTCAAACCGCCTTAGGGACTCCGGCTCCGGATTTTCTGTCGGGGTTTACTCCCTTAGCCTTTCCCCTGAAGAGGTATGCCGCAAGGCAGTGGAGGTTTTTTGGAATCAGAGTTTTCCTTCTCTGATGTGCCCTGACTGGAAGATCGAACCAGCGACACTTAGCTCGCAGGCCGACGCTCAATCCACTGAGCCAAACCAGCCAGGGTAGGTGGAGGAGGATAGAAGAGGGATAAATGGCAATGAAAAAAAATTTTTCAATAAAATAAAATTACTACACTATATTACTTCTACTATTACAAATACTATTATCTTCATTACTTTTTCAATTACCTAGCATTTCCTTTATAATATTAAGTAGTCTCCAACTTCTTTATTTGTAGTCTTATAATATTGAGTGCATTGTCAATATTTATATTCAAATTGTTAGTTATAGGAAGGTCAATTTTATCAGCAAAGGAACTTATTGGGAAAAGGCAAATGAAAGCTAGTAGGCAGACAGACATCCATGCATCATAGTGACATTTCAATTTACCTCCAGCTCCTCACACACTTTCAGGACAATGACAATCACCACTCACTCATTCAATCTTGGGCATGGAGGACCTAAGCAATAACCTATCAATCAATTATCCATATAATCAACCAAAAAATCAGACACAATAAAATTGTTGATATTTTAGCAAATGTATCAGTAACTGCTTGCTAAATATCCCTCCCTGTTCATGTTCCTGAAATATCAGTAGAACGATTGATAATAACATTATAGATTAGTACAAATCACCTAAAGTAGCCAGATACATCCTTATTATGCACTGATATTATAAACATATCTGATTACTCTGTTGTTCTGTAGCTGGGCAGATAAAATGGCATGGTTTTACGTTAAATGGCAAGGCCAAGTAGAAGAGATCCAACCGCAGCAAGAAGCACATGTACCAATATGATCACTATAGAGCTAATTGACAAAGTAGAGCTAGCAGATGGCTGGGGTCCACTATGACAGCTGATAAACTAACTACCACCCTAATTATGAAGTATCCATGATGTTTGCATTTTTCATTTTATCTTACCTCATGATTTGGAAATGTTCATAGTTTAGGAGAGAAATAAGCAAACTATACAACTTCAACTGTTCACTCATTTTGTTTTTTGGTCATATCTATTCTTCTAATTTTGATTCCCTCATTTCTCCCAATGATTATCACATTAATTTATTCAACAAGGGAAGGAAGATGAACATATGAATGGAGAGAGATTTATTAAGCACTTACTTAAATGGATACCTCTGTGCAATAACAGTGAAAAGACCATAGTTTATCCCCTACAAGTAACTCAGTGGAACCTGCTTAAACTGTCTTCTGAATCTTAGCTCTAATACCTAATTGAAGTATATACTGGCAATGTTAATTTCTTTCTCAGGTTTTCTGTCTGGAAGTTATGTAAAGAATAAATGAAATAATCTATGCAGAGAGCTTAAAAAGTAGTTGGCATAAAATGCATGCCTGCTAAATGACATGTGCTATTACATAAAAGTCTGTTCTTTCAAAGTTTTATGGTCATTATCAACAACATTTTTATTTTATGGTCTTCTCACCTAGATTTTAACAATCTTCCCTTTGAGTTCCTTAACATGTTGATTCATTTTCTGTTCAGTCTGACATTATTGTTTTGTAAGGCTTTGAGTGATATGCCATGACCACTTCATTTCAGTCTCCCTACCATGCCCTGTCCATCACCAAGCACACAGGGATTCCTTGAATAGTACATGAGGAAATGATTTGACACACCCAGTCAGGCTGTATTGAATTCTAAATGTGTAACTGTTTGTAGAAAGATTATTTTCCTTTATAACAGAGTGCATCTTCTCAAAAATATTTGTGTATATCCCTGAATGTAAATGTTTACTGATGAGTTTTCATGATAAAGATCCAGAGTAAAAGAGCTTAAAAACATCCCAAACTTATTTGTGCAGATGATCAGGATTCTGAAAAGAATCCTGAGTTTGTAAATCTAAATTGTACTTGAGACTGGGCTGTGGGCCTGGTAGGTGAGCCCTTCTGGGTCTCACTCCTAGCATCTATAGCTTTGGCTTGGCCTCACTGGTTACATTTGCTTGGTTTCATAGCTGTTTTTCCATCCACAATCCAGGAATTTGAGCTTGACTGCTTCTAAGTCTGAATCATTTGGCTAAATGGTGGGTACTCAGTTTATGAGTGACCTTACTATACACAAATGGCACAAAAGGCCAGGCCCCCCTGTTTCACACTTGGTTGCCTTAGATAACCTTGATAATTAGGCTGAGGTATTAGTCTATGCATCAGACTCAGCTGGTCTAAAACTGTCAATGAGAAGCCAGTGGAAAGTGATAGAATTAGATGTACTTACTAAATCATACGCCCAAATATGCAGACTGCAGAAGTAACCTTTGTTGTAATGAATATCCCTCAGGTCATAGCTACATGGAATTAGACACCATTATTCAATTGAAAAGCCATTAAATATGACATAAGGCTTTGCATACCAGGCAGCGGCTCTTGGATTTTACTGTGTCACATCTGTAGCACTGATGGAAATTTCAGACATTTCTAGTCTTCCTTGAATGTCAAGGTTGTTAATATGTCTTCTTTAAAATTTCTATGGTCTTGATTGTTATTATTTATGTCTGCTTTCCTGTTGGCATGTGATTTATTGATAATACACAGATATAGATGGATTGATAAACAGATAGATATCAATAGATGAGAAATAGACAGATATATTTCTGCATTCATTACAGATACCTCAAATCCTTCATAGGATGATAGGGCATAAACAAAAAACAAAGAAAATGTCAAATACAACACAAAAGAACCTATTCTACACATTCAGGTATATACTGTTACATTCGGCTTCAGCTACTTATTCTAGCACATTTTTAAATCCAGCTATGCCAGCCAGATTTTCTACTACAAGAATGAGCAGGTACAGGAAAAACACATTCTGTTCATTCATGCACTTTCTGACACTACACAAACTCAAGTTAGAGAGAAATTTTTAACATATTACATTAGTGAACAAAACTTAGTTAGTTGTCAACTTACTATATCTAGGCACTTTGGTGTACAAGATAAAAACAGGTAATTTAGTATTCAACTAAACTCCGGGCAACCTTGTTTATATCAGAACTATGTTGTGCTGGAACCTACCAGTTCTACAATGAGAAATGATGATTTCATCATAGCCTGTATTGTGTAAATGTAGAATATCTCCAATATTTTTCTAATAGTAAAAATATATTTCCATTAAATTCACCTTTTTTTCTAGTAAAATATTATCCCTACCCTCATAAAGAATATGTATATTCCTGCATTATATTATAATAATAAGCCACTTGTTTTTCTATCTAAAACCTCTCATGTTGACAGGGAAAGCATAAGATTTAATAATAAATGAGTCCTTGAAAATAAGATTTATGAGGGATCCAAGATGGCAGAGAAGTGAAAGCTACACTAACCTCCTCATAGGACCAATCTGGAATTACAACTTAATTGTGGAGAAATCATCCAGAATAACCAACTGAATATGAGCTGGAGAGAAGCCTTATAACTGTGGACAGACAAAAGAGGCCGCTTCATCACAATGTGACTGGCAGGAAGTGAGGATACACAAAAGAACTGGCTGGGTTCCCACAGGAAGCAGCTGAAGGGATGGAGAAACATCTCAGCAGTTGGGAGTCCCCTCTGAAAATGGTGGGGACTAAACCCCCAGCTGGGCTTCCCAGCCTATAGCAACAGAGCTGAGAGTAAAACAGCATCCAGCTTTGAAAAGCGAAACACTGTGGGGGTTTTTGCCAGCCCCAGACAGCTGGAGACACAGAGAGATACTTAAAGGGATCACACACAAAAATACATTGACACCCTTTACCCTGGGCTCCAGCAGAAGGAGGGCAGAGTGGACTAGAGATGCTTAAGGAGAGTTTGGGGTGGTGGCTTTGAGGAGAGAATTGAGGGAGCAGCTGACAGGGTCCCAGTGCTGACTCATCCCAATATTGCAGGCAGACCACACCTTCCAAGTGGCATCAGCCTGAGGGGAAGCAATAGCCCCACCCACAGTAATTAATCTGCCCCACCTGGCAGTGCTTAAGCCTGACAGCTGATCACGGATTTAGTAGATCAACAACTGAAGGAGACAGACAAAGAAAGTGGATCTCTGGTAGTATCAAACAGGCTGCCTAGGCCCAGACTGGGACACAATCTGACTTCACCAGGGGCAGATCCAGGAAATAAAAAAAGTACACCTCTACACTAGTATACAAGATGTGGTGGGAGAAGTGACTCTCAGTCAACTAGCCTCCAGAGTGAAGGACACACCAAAGAGCAACACAACAACAACCAAAACCCAAGTACAACCAGAGGCCCATAAAATGACATAAAGGACTACCCAAGAGCACCAAGTTCAGGAGATCAAGGAGACTGCAACACTGAATCCCACATGTCTCCTACCACTGAAGGTCACACCACAAAGATAGGGAATCAAAGCAGATCAATCTAAGAGGCAGAAATAAACAAGAAGAGGCATCTAAAATTGGAAGACCAAAAAAAAAAAAAATTACATCAAAAGGAAAGGAGGAATCCCCAGGAAGAATGCTAAATGAAATAAGAGTCAAGCAAAGTATCAGACATGGAATTCAAAACAATGGTTATAAGGAAACTTAATGAGCTTAGCAAGTTCAGAAAAAATTACAAAGAACTCCAGGGGAACTAAGAACTCCAGGGAAGGTTCAAGGAAGTTACTGAGAACTACAACAGCATTAAAAAGGACATAGAAGCTATCAATAAGAACCAGGAGGAAATGAAGAATACAATTTCTAAACTGAAGAACACAGTAGAAAGAATCAAAAGCAGACTAGATGAAACAGAGTATCAGATCAGTGAGCTGAAGGTAACGTAGAAAAAAAATTCCCAGACAGTGCAACAAAACGAAAAAAGGCTAAAAAGAATGAAGAGGTTTTAAGAGAGCTGGGGGCAACATGAAACATAATAATATCCATAGCATTAGGGTACCAAAAGGAGAAGAGGAGGAGCATGGGATACAAAACCTGTTTGAAAAACTAATGACAGAAAACTTCCCTAACTTGATGAAAGAAAAAGTCACACAAGTCCAGGAAGCACAGAGGGTCCCAATGAAGATGATATCAAACAGGCCCACTCCAAGACATACCATAATTAAAATGGCAACATTCAAAGACAAAGAGAGAACCCTAAAAGCAGCAAGAGAGAAACAGCTAATAACATACAAGTGAGCTCCATTAGGCTATCAGCTGATTTCTCAACAGAAACTCTACAAGCCAAAGAGAATGGGAAAAAATATTCTAAGCAATAAAAAAACAAAGGCCTACAAACAAGACTACTCTACCCAGTAAGGCTTTCATTCAAAATGGAAGATGAAATAAGGAGTGTCCCAGACAAAAGAAGGCTAAAAGAATACATCTACACCAAACCAACATTGCAAGAGATGCTAAATGGTCTGCTTTATGAAGAGAGTTTATTGTTTTTTTATCTTCCCTCCTCTAACCCTCAGCTTTGACCCTCAGGGTGAGCTTCACTACAAAACTGCAACAGGTGTAGAAAAAAAAACAGCAAGGAAGTGAACAAATAAGCATTGAAGTTACCACCATAAAAGAATAGAAAATTAAGAGCAAATTAAGCACAAAGCATAAAGAAAGGAAAATAATAAAAATATCAATGGTTTCAATAATAAGATGTTGATATTAATGATATAAAACTGAAAAACAAAAATGAAAACTAATTAAATCAAAAGCAGTTCAATTTAAAAATAGTAAAACTAATTAAACTCTAGTAGACTGACCAAAAATATCTATATATATACAAGAATATCACAAATGCAAATATCTATAAATACAAAAGGAATATCTCTGGAGAGTGTTTTGCTTTCTTATCTTCCAAATCACTAATCTGATACTTTGCTTCATCTTCTCTATTGTTGATTCTCTCTAATATAGTCTTTATTTCAGTTATTGTATTTTTCATTTATGACTGCTGTTGTTATATTTTCTATTTGCATTTTTATGTTTATCTCTTTACTGAAGTTCTTGCTGAGATCACTGAGCATCCTTATAACCAGTGTTTTCAACTCTGCATCTAGTAGATTGCTTGTCTCCATTCTGTTTAGTTCTTGTTCTGTTATTTCATTTGGATATGTTTCTTTGTCTTCTCATTTTGGCTGCCTCCCTGTGTTGGTACCTCTCCCAATATTGGTAGTGTGGTCTTATGCAGTAGGTGTCCTGTAGGTCCCAGTTTCACAGCCTCCCCAGTCACAAAGCTTGGAGTTCAAGTTGTGCCCCTTTGTGTGTGCTGTGTGCACCCTCCTGTTTTAGTTGAGCCTTGACTGTTGCTGGTATGTCAGTAATAGGGATTTACTCCTAGTCTGAGGACTAGCCAGGGCCACCATGGAGAATATGTTGTATAGGGGCCAACCCCAGAGAACAAGACTCACTTCTGCAGTCTCCAGGTCTGAAGCTGTCCACAAGGTATGTTGGCTCTTCAGCCTCCTGGGAGGTTTAGGTCCATGTCCATTGCCTGTGTCTTGCCCCAGGCCACCGGGCATAAGCCACAAAGTGATGTGCAGATGACTGCTATTTTATTGGGCTTGAAGGTGCCCAAGGCAGGCAAGCTACATATTATAGCCAGCTGCCACTAGTACCATGCCTTGGGCCACTTAGCAAGAGATATGGGACACACCAAGGACAGATGCTGCATGTTGTAGAGATTTTAGGAAACTCCAAAGCATGAGCTGAGACAGGCAGCATGGGTGAAGACAGGCAGTTTGTATAAAAAAGTCACTGGAAACAGCTTGGGTGGGCACCCAAGTTGACAGGAGTGAGGTCTCAGGAAATCACAAGGGCTGGACAAACAATGATAGCCAAGTTGATGGAGACTTAGATATGGTGCTTATCTGACAGCTCTGTAGCAAGAAGGGCTAAGCAAAGGAACAATGGCCTCTGCCCAAGCTTCCATCTGGGAAAAAGCTGCCCCTCCAGCTCTCACCATGATGCCAGAAAACTCAGTTCCTCCCCTTATGCCCCTGGCACCTTTAGAGATGTTGCCCCAGCACTGGAGTTCAGACCTAGTGAGTCTAAGTTAGTTTGCATGCAGGCCCTTTAAGAGGAACTCCTGGAGTTCCAGCAGCCCTTTGTCTCATTCAGCTATAGTCCCTGCTGGTTTCACAGCCAGCTGCTATGGGGACTTCTCTACTTGCAGTGAAACCCTGGGCTGGGATCTTGTTGTGGGGCTGGGGATCCTTGCTCCTCAGGGGAAACCTCCACAGGCAAGATATCCCTCCCAATTTTTAACAGTCAGATGTGGGTGTGGGTCAAACCTGTTCTGCATCTCTGCCCCTCCTACCAATCTTGGGAAGGTCTTTTCTTTATATCCTTAGTTATAGTACTTCTGTTCAGCTAGAATTCAGGTGGTTCTGAATGATGGTTGTCCTGTAGTTTAGCTGTAATTTTGATGCAGTTGTAGATGGATTTGAGTACTGTATTTACATATGCTACCATCTTGACCAAAGTCCCCAAAAAGCATATGTTCACCAAATATCATGCCTTCCTCAAAAATTAACTCAAAATTCATAATAGAACTACATGTAAAATGTACAATTTTGAAAAGTTAGAAGAAAACAGGAGGAAATCTTTATAACCCAGTTAGACAAAAAGTTGTTTGACATAACACTGAAACCATGATCCATGAAAAAAATCAGACTTCATCAAAATTAAAAACTTTTGCTCTGCCAATATACTATCAGTAAGTAAATAAACAAACAGAGAGACAGATGACAAGCCATAGACAAGAAGAAATATTTACCAATCACATATCTGACAAGACATATCTAAAAGTATATCATTGTTGGGAGAAAAAAGCCCTGAATATTTTCACATTTTTACACAGTTCAAGCTTCCTGAGTAAGGACCATGTTTAAATAGCAAAGGCCTTGGAAGTCACAAATTGTGTATGGCTCTGTGACCAAGAGCCGTTTGCCTACATACCAGGGTAATGAAGTAAAGAAGCTAGATATTTTTTCTTCCCTCCCCAGAGAAGATGTGCTTAAATTCCAGAGTAAAGAATTCTCTCTGTGTCTCCCCCCACCCACTCCTCCCTCTCTCATTCTTACTCTTGTTTTCTCCATCTCTCTCTCTCCAAAGAAGAGGATGAGTTCCAGTGCCAGAATGCGCTTTCCACACTGCATGTGCAGGGAAATATCTCACTTATTTCACTCTTTGAGAACTCAAGAAACCTGTGCTAAAATGTTGCTCTAGCCCTTTTTACCGAGAATAATAAACTCTCTGCTGCTCTAATCCAGAAAGACTCAATGCCTCTTGACAGAAGGTATATATTCTGTGGCAGACTAACTTATGGACTTATATACACAGAGTAAGATCTCATAGTTTCAGATTTAACCATCAGGAATTCTCAAATCTAATAGATAAAGAGACAAATGACTCAATTTATTAAAATAAACAAAGAAATTGGACATTTCAAAAGAATATATACTTATGATGACAAATAAAACCACAAAAAATATGTTCAAAATCATTAGTCACTAGGGAAATGCAAATTAAAACCACAGCATGATATAACTACAAACCTATTAAGATGGCTAAAATTAAACAAACAAAAATATTTGATAATACCAAGTGCTATAAAAAATGTGAAGCTCACTCACTAATGGCAGTGATGCAAAATGATACAACCATTCTGGGAAACAGTTTGACAGTTTCTTATGAGTTAAACATACATGTACATATGATCCAGTAACCCCACACCTAGGTATTTAACCAGGAAAATGTATGTTCACACAAAATTCTGTAGGCTTATATGACAGCAGCTTTTTTATATATAAAATATTTTCTGTATCAATTATATATAATAACAATTATATATGTGGTCACTGGGAACTGGAAATAATCTAAATGTCCTTCAACTAGAAAATGAATAAAAAAGAATTACACAAAGATATGATACAATTGAATGAAATAAATACATAAAGCAATAAAAATAAAAAGAAATGTTAATAAATTTAGATAAATTTCATATATATATCTCAAAAGATTACATATAGCATGTTTTTATGTATATGATAGTGTGGAAAAGTCAAAAGTATAGCCAGGGAAAACATATCAGGGTTACCAGAGATTGAGAAAGGAGGAAGAATTAACTACAAAGGGGCAGAATAGAAGAAACTAGATGGGTAGGAGGGAGCAAATGGTTCTGTGTTTTAATTTTGATGGTTACATGACTTCATTTTTTTGTCAAAACTCTTAGATTCACACATAAGTATAGTGAATTTTACTGTATGTAAATTTTAAAAAATTTAAAAGCTGTCCAAGAAATAACCTAATCTTGGTATAAATCATGTTTTGTTCTATTGTATTTTAATCTATTTTTTAAATTTCAGGTGTAGGTTTTTCTATTTCAGAGACAACAAATTCCTTCTATTGGATTATCTTTGTATGTCCTTAAAACTATTACCTTCTCCCTCTTTGCTTTATTTTTCTTGTCTTTTTATGCACTGTGATTATATCTGCTATCTTCTATAGAAATTAGACAATTTTCAGTCATGTTTATTTTGTTTACTTGTCATTTTTACTTAATTTTCTTGTTTTAAAATGATATTAAATTGAGCCTTGATATTTTATTTTCTAGATTTTTTTATCCCTCTCTTTTTTCATCTTTCTCTTGTTTTGTTAGTTTTGTTTAATTTATGTTTATCTCTCTCTCTGTTGTTTTGGTTTTTTTTTTAGTGTAAAGCATGAAGAAGAATTTTCTTCTCTTCCTTAGGTCACCTCTTCTTTCAGGTTCTATGCTGTTTCATCAATTTTTTCCCACCCACACACCTACTGGCCCAAATTATGATTACATCTTGTACTCTGTTCCTCCTCATCTTGCCAACACTGTCCAGACTTTCTATTTTATGACATTATTCTGTGTTTCTCTTTCCACCTACTTGTCTATGAGACATTTCTTTTCCTCCGTTTCTTTTTTTTTAGGATTTTATTTATTTATTTTTAGAGAGAGGGGAAGGGAGGGGAAAAGAAAGGGAAACATTGATCAGTTGCCTCTCGCATGTGCCCCAATGGGGGACCTGGCCCACAACCCAGGCATGTGCCCTGACCAGTAATTAAACCGCCAACCTTTTGCTTTGTGGGATGATGGTCAGCCCACTGAGCCACCAACTCAGGGCAGCTGAACATTTTTTAAAGGTTCCCCATGTTGCAGGGTTCAGTTGAGGGTAATTTCATTCTTTCTAGAATGCTGTGGCTCTGGTTCCTTCTTTAGAATGTGTTTAATGTGCTGTCCTGGATTAATTCTGCTTAGTGGGAGGAGTGCTTAGAGGAAGGAGTTCAGATTTAGCACTACTCCCCCAATTTTTGTATGCCCTGGAAAAAAAAATTGTTTCGCTCCGAGAACTACCCTCTGGTTCTCGTTTCCTATTTCCTTAGTGTTTCCACAGCAGCTTATTCAAGTCAGATTGGAATATCATTCAGTTCACTTTACTTCAAATTTGGGAAAACCAGCATGGATTGTTGGGCTTTAGTGAACTTTAGAAGCAATAGGATAAGGAAAAGGATTGATGTCAAGCACTGTTACAACCTTCTGTCTGTTCCCTTGATGAGTACTTTTTAAAGTTTGTATCATTGTTTGGTGCCACCCATCCCCTCCAGTCACATTTTTTTTTTCTTTAGTTGATGCTGATAATGTCTAAATTGATTTTTAGATCTCTTATGTTTATTTTTATGCATGATTAGGTGGAGAGGATATTGCAATCTGGCCTCCCCTATACCATCTTTACAAACAAAATGCTTCTTAAAAATTTCAGTGTCAGCTGGAAAAAAGTACAATTTAATATAAGGATATTAGAAACATAGAAATCTCATAAAAGTGACAACTTCCTTATAATTTCATGCTTTTATTATGTAGAGATATTTAATCAAAGGACGTCTAAACAATATCCATTAATGGCTCTCAAAGTTTATATTAATGTGAATGAAAGAGACTAAGTAAAATGTTTCATTGTCAATAAATCCAAAATAATTATACTTTACATGTGTGTGGCAATTTGAGTAGAGTTTACAAAGCAGAAGGTTAATGTAGCTTTGTTAATCAAGAAAAGGCTTTAAATTTTAAGTAAAATTTGACTTTTTAGAATTTCAAAGGCACTGAGGCAAATTTCACTCTTGGTTGTCTCAAAGCCAGACCAGTCTAACAGAGAGGTGATGGTGTATCAGTAGTGGGTGCCAGGAATTGTTGGTTCTCCACTCCTGAGATGTCTTCCCTGGTAGGTTCTATCACTTGGACATTGTCATTGAAGGCTCCTATTTCACCAGCTGGATCTGTGTTAAAATGTCTATTAAAATTTGGAACCTAAAGCTTAGGGAGAGGATATCTACCTGAGAAAAAAATAATGTTTTATGGGGTCTAATATATGTATTATTTGATACAAGCACTGGGTCTTATGAGACATGAGACTTAGCATGACTACTGAGTGTGATTCAGGTGAGAATCAAGTGCAAATGGAAGTTGCCTTCATATCTATTTCCTTATGGCAAGGAGTATTTTTTTTGAGATTTTTTTAAGTATATTTTGTTAATTATATTGTTACAATAGTTCCAATTTTTTTCCTTTGCTCCCCTCCGCCCAGCACCCTCCCTCCCCCAACAACCCCTCACCCAAGTCCATGCCCATGGGTCCTACATACAAGCTCTCCTGCCTCACCCTTTCATATATTCTTCTTCTTCTTTTAAATTAATTAATTTATTAATTATTTTAACAATAAAAAATAACAATCCCTTCCTCTCAGATGTAAGACCCTTTATAATCTTATACAGGACAATGGGCGAAAGTCTCAAGCTCTTCTAGCTGCTTCAAGCTGGACATGGCCGTCATCCTACCTACCCTTGGGTCCAGAAATCCCTAATAAGAGTAGGGGTGTGGAGCGGAGGGTGGCCTTCCAACATGGGGAAGGATCATGCAGACTCCAGGTCAGTTAGTTGTCCCCAGACTATGGCATGCTTGATTTAACAGGCTGGCATTCTTGTTGTATTCTGGAGGCAACAGATTTGGCAAAAGGGTTAAAAGACATCATTCAATCTATAACCACTAGATGACAAAATGCAGGTATTAATTTTCCAATGTCCCACATTATGGAAAAGAAGGGCTTCTTTGGAAGGAGATGTGCCAGGTACACCTCACCTGTCCAAAACCCTTTTGCCCGTTATACTTAGTTTGGGCTGAGGGAAATATTTTAGGTTTCCCCCCTCTCAGACCTCTGGGCTCTTTCTGTCCAAGCCATTAGGACAGAAAAGAGAAACCAGTTTTAAAGTGAAGCCCACAGACCACCCCGTTCTTCACCAACCCAGCCACTTAGTTCAGCCAAACCACTGAGTCTCAGGAGGCAGCGATGCAGACAGAATTAAGTGAGGCCTATACATACAGACAATCACTCAGGTAATGAGATCATATGCTTATGCCCTTTGAAAACAGAAAACACATGTTAATTTATGTAACATAACCCACATACAAGTCTCTAAATCTGTATAACTGTCTTATTGGAAAGACATCCAATTGCAAGGCATTTGACATTCTTCTTATGGCAAGGAGTTTTTTTAATATCTCAATTATACATATATATTTTAGGTTAATTAAATTTTAATAAGTTCAAAATGATTGAATAAATTACTTTCAAATGTAACTGCAATTTCTAACCCAAACTTGAGAGACTGTCACCTGAGGTGTAAGATTCACAGTGGTAAAAAGGTACAAAAAGTTGGAGTACATAAGTCTATAGCTTCACATACACTAGGTAAATAAATGATACATTCTGTTCAGGTTATCAGATGCAATATACCAAGTTATTGTGGGGTCTGTTGTATTCATTATGTCAGATAGTCTAGTAGGTTCTCTGTCTAAAAGCTTCATTTGAATAGTGAGGATAATAGTAAATATCATATAGTGCATTAATGAGATAATATGTGCAAAGCATGCTACCTGATATGCGTGAAAAGCAGTTAATAAATGTTACACCTATATGTGGACAGTGAAGGCTCTGAGGTTTTCTCTTACTTGCAAGCTAACAACCTAGCCTGCCACAGTTTCATGGATATGGGCAGAAGACACAAGATTTCTGAGACTTTGTCATATACATACAAAGACACAGCAAGTCGCATCAGCTTCAAATGTGTACCAGTTTCCCTTGCCTCTCTGAGTCTCATGGGGGCAAACCAAGCACCTAGGAGGATGCTGCATATATAGTGGGTATGTGTCAGAACTGAGGAGACCCAGTCTTTTAAGTTGGGCTGCCAGTCAATCTGCCTGAACTTTTCCCTAGAGGGGGACATTACCTTTAACACACTGAACAGTACAAAAAAAAAAAAAAAAACCTCTCCTTTGAAGGGAAATGTCTCTTACGTCTAGGGTTCTTTGCTCTACAAACAACCTTAAAAATATTGAATCTGGAACAAAAGTTGTCAGTGCTTCTGCTCACTAGACATGCAAAAGGATGAGACCCATGTAGAATGACCTCCCAAAGACCTACTTAAGATATGTTTCTTGGTGTAAATAAATTTAGGAAATCCTATCCAGAGTACACTGTGAAAGATATAGGATAAGTGACTGAAAGTTGGAATCCTGTCAGACTGAAGAGGGATATGCACACTCAATTTGTCATTTTATTCTCTTTTAAAAAATATATTTTATTGATTATGCTGTTACAGTTGTCCCAATTCCCTTTCCCTTTGTTTCCCTCCACCCACCTCCCTCTATAGTTGTATGCCCCCTTAGTTCATGCCCATTGGTTGTGCTTATAGTTCTCAACATCTTCCTATCTACTCTACTCCCTCCTACTATGCTTCTTAAATCCTGCACCATCTTCCTCCCTTTCCCCACTTCCCCCTCCCTGCTGACCTCTCCCCAATATGTTCCCCGCACCTATAATTCTTTTTCCACTCTTATTGCCTACTTAGTTTGCCTTTGTTTCGATTTCCTAGCTTCTGTTATTGGTTGTTGTGATACAGTTTTCATTTTAATGTTCATAGTTTTTATCCTCCTTCTCTTAAACAAGTCCCTTTAACATCTCATATAACATTGGTTTGGATCTAATAAACTCCTTCAGTTTTACCTTGTCCTGGAAGCAATTTCTCTGCCCTTCTATTCTGAATGATGACTTTGCTGGACAGAATAATCGTGGCCGTGGATTTTTGCTTTTCATTACTTTGAATATTTCTTGCCAATCCCTTCTTGACTGCAGAGTCTCCTTTGAGAAATCAGCTGATAAGTCTTATTGGGACCACTTTGTACATAATTCTCTTCTTCTTTCTTGCTGCTTTTAAGATTCTCTCTTTATCCTTAATTTTTGACATTTTGATTATAATGTGTCTTGGTGTGGTTCTCCCTGGGTCCAGCATTTTTTGAACTCTCTGTGCTTCCTGAACCTGTAATTCCATTTCCTTCCCCAAGTTAAGAAATTTTTGCTTCATTATTTTTTCACATAATTTTTCAATTTCTAGTTCTTCTTCACCTTCTGGCAACCCTATGATTTGGATGTTGGCCCACTTATAGCTGTCCCATAAATTTCTAAGCCGCTCCTCATTTTCCTCACTTTTTGTTTCTTCTTTCTACACTGGTTGACTGTTTGTTCCTTCCCTATGTTCCGATTTGTTGATTTGATCCCTGGTTTTCCTTCCCTCACCACTTGTTTCATATGTGTTTTCATTCATTTCAGCAGGACTAGCCTTCATTCCTTTCCCATCTTGTTTAAAATCCGCTGTTATTTCTGTAAACTGTCTTACAACTATAGCTCTGAACTGAGCCTCAGAAAGATTATCTGTCTGCTGGTCCGATAGATCATATATTTGCTGTCTGGTCAGCTCTGTGATTGGGATCTCTATCATGATCCCTGACATCCTGACAGTTTTTGTTTACCTTTGCTTCCTGGGCAGGGCTGTAGGGGGCAGGGCCTCGTGTACTTGTCACTGGTCACTACCGGGCAACTCTTCTCACCATACTGTGGTGCTTTGTGTGGGGGCAGGGGTCCAAGATGGATTCCTGCTGTTCACTCTCCACTGAGAGACTCGGGAGCCTCCTCCTCTGTCCCCACACCCTCCACCCCTCAAAGTCCGAGGCAATGGGGATCTGCCTTCCCCAGCGTTGGAATCACGAGCTGACGGGTTTGGTCTGCAGCCAGGGGTGCTCCCCAGGCACTTCTCACCTCCCCTTAAATACAGGTGTCTGTGCTTATCGCAGTCCCGCTGGCCATCACTGCAAATGCCACTGCCAGCACAGCTTGACCTCTCTGCCCTGGCTTCGCCCCTCCTACCCATCCAGACGAGCACCACTTGTTTATAACTTCATATGTTGGACTTCCATGTAGCTTTATTTTCTGGAACTTCTGGTTATTTTTTATTTTGCAGTAGTTGTAGTCCTTCTTAGTTGTGGAGGGAGATGGAGCCTGTCAGTCTAGGCCTCTCTCTTGGCCAGGAGTCTGTCATTTTATTCTTAGGCTACAGCTGATGCCTAAGAGTTAACAAGTATGTGTGTGTGTACATGTGTGTGTTTGGTTGGAGATGGAGATGATGGATTATTAACATATACTGACAAACTATTAAGTAACAGGCACTGCATTGGGCAATTGGGCATAGCACTTAAGAGCCAAAGACTTGAAGTCAGACACACCTGGGTTGCATCAGCCTCTGCTACTTATTAGTAGTGTAACAGGCAGGCAAGACATTGATTCCATGTTTTCAGGTGAACAATGGACGTAATAATGAAGCCTCCTTCACAGTACCAGTTTAAGAGTTAAATTCAGATCATGCATGTACAGAATCATCCAGCCTGGCAAAGAATAAGTGCTATAGAAATGTTAACTATTGTCATTACTTACTTTTCTTCACTGAATTGTCCAACAATCCTTATTATTCCCATTTTTCATCCCTGAAAACCATCCTTCAGCAAAAATCATTCAGAAACTAGTCAGAGGTTACATGCCTATAAATGTCAAAGCTCAAATTTTATCCAGGTCTGACTCTAAAATCCTTTTTCCTAAAACTCTTTGCACTGCAGCACTGTGTCTTCTGTTCAAAGGCAAAGGGATGAAACTTTTCAACTGAACATGAAGCATTTCTTTTCTTGTCTTTTCTAATAGAACATGCAATGCAAATAACTAAACAAAATTCATAAATACATAAACATAGATCTTTTATGTAGTCTAGAATACTTTCAAATCTCAAATCAAATGTTATTTCTGCCCCATTACTGGAGTACCATTTCAAATATACAGAGTTCAAGTAACAATAAGCTTTGCTTTGCCCTGATTTAACATATTAGATATTCAACTTATCTGGTTTATGTACTCTTGAGATGGTTTAAAATCCTTTTTCAGGTAGTCTGCCTATCCACTCCCTATCAAAATATGGCAGCATCATGCTGTAAATATTTGGCTACTGTACTGGGTTCTAAAGAATGTTGCTTCATCCATCCCTGGGAATAGATCCTAAGAATCCCCAAACACCAACACAAATATATATATATATATGCACCCCTATGTTCAGAACAGCATTATTTACAATAGCCAACATCTGGAAACAGTCAAAGTGCCCATCAGTAGATGAGTGGATAAAAGTGTTCTGGTACATTTATACAAGGGAGTAATAACAGCAGTGTAAAAAAAAAAAAAAAGGAAATCTTTTTTCCTGGAGAAGACAAATACCACATCATCTCACTTATAATGTGGAATCTAATGAACACAATGAACTAATGAAAAAAATAAAAACAGAAGCACAGATACATGGAACAGACCGATAGCTGTCGGAGAGGAGGGGTAGGGCTAGGTATTGGCCAAAGAACATTTATGCATGACCCATGGTTGTGGAAAACCATATGGGGATTGATTGAGGTGAAGGGAGGGGTTGGGGCTGGGTGGAGGTGGACAGAGAGAGAAAAGCAGGGAAAACTGTAATAGCATGAAGAATAAAATAAAATTTTTTGAAAAGAATGGTGCTTCATTAAAAACAATGGCATTTAACTGGTTTTCAGTTTCAGCTGTTGACATCTATGTTTTCCTCATATTTCTTTCTACTTTTCTCAAATTTAGTAAAATTTTAAAATGTATTCCTAATCCACAGAAGAGTTCTATTCCAACCAATTAAATAAAATGCAGCAATGGAGAGGTGCCATAAAGATTTTTATATTATCTTCACAAGTGATAATTACTAGCCCAATCCAGTTAGAACTATGTATTCTTTTTATACCTTTTACAATATGATTATCAATATTCTCAACAAACAAATACGGTATCATTGGAAGCCACAACAAATTAAATGGACAGGACCACACTGCAATCTGCACAGCAATATGTGAGTTTATAGATACCTGTAGGAGGGCTTTACTGCAATACACAATGGAATGCAAAAAAAGAGGCCCACCTGTGCTTTATGTATTCAGAATCAAAGATTTTCAATGTCAAAAAGGAATTGCAACCCTGTCCATTTCAAGCCCACCATGCAATGAATCAGAGAATAGAAGCCAATGAAGTGGAAAGAGGTGCCCATGATCACAGAGATGAGGTAAAGGCCATGAAATGATAGCCCACAGTCTCTCCTATTGTGCACGGGATTCTTTCCAAAGGAGAACTGAAGTGTTCCAATCCACAAATCTCCAGTTTTGCATCTACCTTTTCCCAAAGGCCAGATCTGTAAAGCATGAAAACAATTTGCAGCTTGATTGTCTCAAAGAGAATTAGATACTGAAAACGAAACAAAACAACAAAAACCTTAACAAATATTCAATTGGTTTATTAGAGAACTAAAAGAGGGCAATAGATGGAGAGTTGCTATGACAACTGGCAGGCAAGAATGAACAAGACATTCCTCCTAGCTACTGTGAATTAGACACACCAGTCCACTGCCAGCCTACTTCCTCCTTTCTAGCTCACTTTCTTTCCCTGACAGCCAACTTCCTCCAGATCTCCCTACATGTCATGTAAAAGGAATAACCTCTGTTAGGGAGAATGTGAGGGGCGCACAACAGATTGCCTTAGACCAGCACTTATAATCAATATGAATACTCAAGGGAAACAAGCTGCCACTCCATTGTGGGGCTTAAAAGGGAAAGCACTAATCAGAATTAAGAAAATCACGGTTTCAATGGAAACTGTACCTATTATTTATATACTAGTTTGCTTGCCATTTATCATTAGCATTATCATTAACGTACTGCCATGATATGAAGGTATTTTTACAGCATTAACTTACTTGCCCATTGTCCACTAAAAATTCTAAAATGTTAACTTTGACTGTGTCTGGATTTGAGAGCAGTGCCTGGAGATAAAAATCCAGGATCCCAAATCTGAATTATATAATTTCCATCATTTCATTTTAATTGTCTAAATTACTGATTCTCTAAAAAATATATTCTTTTCTGGTTTTTAAATGAAGCACCCACTAGAAAAGGATGGTAATTAACTCTGAGTCTGGCTGATTAGGTAACAGTATAAAGATTTTAAGGGGACATTGAAGCAAAATGCTGACATTGTGATTTAGACTAATTTCAAGCCAAAAGTTAATTCTGTTTATGACTAAAATTAAAATAATCAGTAAATTATATCTGTGAGTACAGATATGTGGGAAATGAATAACTGTATTAGGGAAAAGTTGAGTATAGCCATCCCAGCTTTCTACTTCATGTCTTCAATCTTTATTGAAGCTGAGGCAGACAAAGTTTCTGAACTTCATATAGTCACATACAAAGGAAATCTATTATTTCTGGTCTGATTCTCATTCTCTGCTTAGTGACAACCCCTGTGCATTCAAAATCGACAGGAACTCTTTTGCACTTGGAAAGAAATGCCAAATTGTTTACATAAACAGAGCATTCAGGTTATGTATGAAAGAGTTTCAGTTCTCAAAACAGACAAATGTATCTCTACAAATCTGGATACCATTTAGAAAACAGAAGATACTGCACTTGTATCAGTAGTTTGCCATTGGGCTATGGACACAATAATTTGTAAAAATAGCAACACACAAATAAAGCACAACTGTGTTCTGAATCAGAAAGAAAAAGGATATCTCAAGTGGGCTATTGATTAGGACTCTCAGTAACAACAGACAGAAATCACAGTCCAAGCAGGCCTAAACAAAGAAACAAACAGAAAGAAAAAAGGAAAAGAAGGGGGAGGGGAGGAAAGGGGAGAAAAAAGAGTAGTAGGAGGAGGAGAACCAAGGGGAAGAGAGAAGGACAGAGGAAAGGAAGAGGCAAAGAGGCAAAAGACTAAAAATAAAGCTGAAACAAGGACTCTGGGAATCATTTTAAAACTCTGATTTAGGTCTTATGTCCATAATGTCTTAATAGAATTGTCAAATGTATTTATTACTTTCTCGTAATATCACAAACCTGTCCTTCTGCCTTAAAGATCAAGTATGCCTTACAGAACTGCTCTTTACAAGGCCATGATAATTATTGCCTAAGTAGTCTTTTTGCTTCAATGTGCCCTCTGTGCCCAGGTGAGGATAAGCAATATCCATCTTGTAAAGTTCATCCTTGCTTACAGACAGCAGACCCAAATTGATAGCCCTGCCTTTTACCCATGCTTAGCCTTACACATCTTTCCAGATTATCCAACATTCCAGCACTGTCAATGTCAACATTATTAGAATAGTTGAGAGGAAGAGGATTGAAAGGCAATGATGACACCAGATATTTCTACCTGAATTTACCAGACTCTTGGATGGACTAATGATTTGACAGTGTCCATGGTGGGTAAGTGACTCCTAAACATCTACCCTAATTTCACTCAATGGTGCCAGGATCCAGTTCTATTTTTTTCTGCCCAGGACACAATGCATAATTCAGAGACACAGGAAGTCACTACAGGCTACAGAAATGTATTAAGTCCACACGGTTTCCTCTGACTCTTTAGAATCACCATGATGATGGTTTTTTCAATTGTGTTAATCAGTGATTATACTGGTTCAAGAACCCAGATCAATATCAAGTGCATCTGATTTCAACACTATTGAAAACCAAGTTGGGTTGAAAGAGCAGAGAGAAAATAAAAATCAATTTCTCTTTAGCTTTCCTGGCTTTGCAAGGGCTTCATCAGGGGAGAGAAGTAGACTTAAAAAAAAATGAATTGCAATTTGATTTACATCATTTCAAACAGTGAATAGGCAAGATATGATGCTTAAAATATGAACATTTCTTCTCCTTTTAGCTAACCCTTGCAGTTCTATGGAAAATAAGTATATCTTCATTTAAATGCCTTCTAGAGGTAGTTCAAAATGAAAAGCTTCAAGTACCTACAGATGAATTTATATTAAATGTTGATCTATTTAGACTCCAATTCTGTTACTAGGGCACTTTTCAACTAATATAAACAACTTATTCTAAAATTTGTTCAGGCTTATATCATGGTTTGGGATTCTGTCATTTACTCAACCCTTCTGATCTCAGTGTGCATCTAAAATGGAAACTAACTGGCAGTGCCCTGCCTGCACTCTATGGTCAGCTGAATCTCCTCACCACCTTCATCTAGACTGACTTCTTCTGATGTTGGAGTGTTATGGTGTCCTCCAATGTGCAAAGTGCATTTCTCAAAGGAAGATTTACCCTAAGAAAATTTGAAGAAACAGAATTCTCTTTATTCTTTTCAATTCATTTATTTTTATTTTTTAAATATTTGTTGATTTTAGAGAAAGAGAGGAATGGAGTGAGAGAGAGAGAAAGAGACATCTGTGTGAGAGAGAAACATCATATGCACCCCAACAGGGGATAGAACCCGAAACCTGGATATGTCCCCTTGACATATCAGGATGATGCTCCAACCAACTGAGTTACCCAGCCAGGGCCTAAATTTTTTAATAAAGTTGACATGCAATATCATTTTATATTAATTTCAGGTGTACAGTGTATAGTATAGTGGTTAGACATTTATTATGATGTGATCATCCCAATAAGTCCTGTTACCTACCTGGCACCATACATAGTTATTACAATATTATTGACTATATTTCCCATGCTGTACCTTACATCCCCATAACTATTTTCTAACTACCAATTTGTACTTCTTAGTCCCTTTACCTTCTTCGCCCAGTCTTCCAACCCCTCTCCTATCTGGCAACCATCAGGTTGTTCCCTGGAAGAAGCAGTATTCTCTTAAGAGAGGGTAGAGACAATTCAAACGGAGAAGGCTCAAAGGTCCCCTTTGTAATAGGTATGCTTTGGTTTTGACCATGTTTAATAATAGTCATATATCAAGAATTGATTTAAATATTTGTTCCTTGTAGTAATCATTTTCCTATGATACCAGTTGTTCAACACAACTTGAAGACTACCTTACACTTGCATTTCCATGGCATCCCAGCCAACAGAAAGGAGCTACAGCTTGGGGCACTAGGCAGCAATCTGCACTGATCCAGTGAATGGAGGCACTCAGTACAGCTGAAAGCCTTGTAGAGAAGCAGTGATCTCCTCAAGCTAACTCAGAGTGGAACTGAAAACAGGAAAATGACCTTGAGCACATGAGGCATACACCAGCCCAGGATTGCAAAAAGCTCAGGGAGATATGGACAATTACAATGAACAGGACTCCTACATCTTGACTGAAGCATTTCATATCAGGGAAATAATGCAATAGAAGCATACAGAATAAGGATGAGGATAGAAGTATGATTCATGTAGAATTACTTATAATTGTCAAAGCAAACAAAAAATTGCTCATAGGGTTTTAAAACTACACAAGTAATTGTAAAGCCATGGAAATTGGGATTTCCTTGTTAGTACAAGCAAGGTTTTATGATGCCATTCTGAATTCCACAAAGCACTATACAAAACCATATGAATTGTAGGATTCCAATGAAAAGTAGTATGCAAAAATAAAAATTGTATGAGATCATGTTTTTAATATTGAATGTTGCATTAATATTATTATAAATTTGCCTTTAAATTATATAAATGGTGTAAAGGAGAGGCAGTAAGAAAGACAACAACTTTGTTAAAGATTGTATCAAATAGACACTAACTGTTTAGTGTAAATAAATGGAAGCGTCTGTCCAGTGAACAGAAATAATTCCTCTCTCTTCCCAGGTAAAAACAATTGGCAATTACAAGGCACAGAGTAAGGTTCCACAGGCACACCAGCTACTATATTTTCCATAAATTAGCCCTCAGGGCTCCCTTACAATATACATAATATTATAGTATTTGAGTGTATGATTTATAAATATATAAATAAAATAAATATATGCCATAACAAAGTACTCAAAATATTATACCTGTAGGTTTATGGGGAGCTCTGGTGTCCAGGAATGGATGCAATGCTACTGCAAATTGCTGAAGAATGACCTCAGATCATGTGTGCAAGTTCTATTTAAAAATGTCATAATCAACAGAGGGAGTGATCTTATTAACATGACTATACTTTAAAAATACATTCATCATGGATAAGTATTTTCACTTTTTTGTCTTTACAATAAAACACAAAATATATGAAAAAAGAGAGTAATACATTTAAAAGCAATGAGCCAGTCTGAGACCCAGGTCCTTCAACTAGAAGGGATCCTCAGGGGTCCACACTCAGGCCCCATTTCTCTGGGACTCTCAAAACTGTCAAGAAAAGCAATAAAGCATCCAAAAATCACTGTTGGCAAGATTTTTATCAAGTGATCACAGTCTGTACCTGCCTTATTCTGTGTCTCTATTTTGTATATCAGGCTCACATTTCATATAAGTTGATTCGGCCCCAATTCCACAGTCTTCTTTTTTTCCCCTTGCTCTCCATTCAGTGTCATATCCTACTTCTCTGTCACATCAGGGAAAATCCTCATAGGAAAGAAACCCAGATTACCTAGGCTCACCTTTTTTCTCAGGCTTTATCTAGACCAAAAAGAAAAAATGGACTTTAACCTTTCTTTGACTCACTATCTGGGTAATTGACCACAATTTGGAGACCTTTAATTTCATTGTTTGCAAAATAATGAGTTTCAACTAGAAGCTCTTTCTCTATGACTATCAGAGATTATGATGCAAAAAAAAGACATGACCCAGTATTTTAGGGAAGTGAAGCTATGATCCAAATTTTTTGAGATGTTTCAAATTCTTTAATTTTCCCACCTGTAATCGAGACAATTGTGTTGTTTTATTTTATTTTGTTTTGTTATAACACAAAGAGGAAAGCAAATCAAGCAGTTCGCATTTCTGTAAAGTGGCTAGGCTAATTTTCCAGTAAGCATTTTAAATGATACAACCTAAGGGTGAAATAAAACAAGATATATTTGAGTTTTAAGAAGGAGATTTTGTGTTGTACATCAGAAATCAAATCTAAATAGGATTTTTATTGTTGTTCCAGTTTTAAGAAGTGAACTCAGCCAGCTCAAGTCAGTAAGATGCTCCCTTGAGTGGATGGTGTCTCAAGTGCACCCACCCTAGAATCATGCCCTGAAATGGCCATGCTGCCTGTCCAAGTGCCTCCCACAGCATGGATTTATTTTCAGTTTTGATGAGGAGAGGACACCTGGTCGCATTTATAGAGGGCAGGGGGTTTCCTGTAGGAAAACTGGACACAGGCATTCTATATACAGTGATTTTTGACACTGAGTGTACACAGTGAAGAGAGTCTGGATTAATATTTGGCGTGGGAAGTGGGTAAGGGAGTGAGTAAAGAGTGTCTGGGGGATGAGCAAAGCAGGTGCTGGTTATACCTGATCCCTGAGTCTGCCTAGTGATGGGATGCACCAAACACAAAACTCAGGCCTTACACAAAGGCCCTGACCACTCTTCAGCTTCATATGTCAATTGCTTTGCATCCAGCCTAGTTCTGACTGGTCTTTTGTTTTGTTTTTTCCAAAGAAGAAGGCATGTAGTTCCTTTATGTAAAATCTTTGGATTTTTTAAAATTTGAAAATAGATCAAAACATAGCTTTCTTGCCTGCTTTATTTATTGTAACTTTATTAATAATTGTCTAAATGTTTACTCATAATTGAATTCATAATTATAAAAATGTGGAACCAATCAAGATATCCTTCAGTAGATGAGCAGATAACTGAACTATAATAGATTTAGACAATGTAATATTATATAGCACTAAGAAGAAATGAGCTATCAAATGAAAAAACACAGGAAGGAACCTTAAATTCATATCACTAAGTTAAAGAAGCCAGTCTGAAAAGAGTACATACTGTATGATTCCAAATATATGACATTCTAGAAAAGGCAAAATTAGGAAGACACTGAAAATATTACTGGTTTCCAGGGTTTGGGGGAGAGGGAGGCATGAATAGGTGGGACACAGAGTTTTTAGGGCAGAAAAAACTATTCTGTACGATACTATAATGGTAGATATATGTCATTATACATTTGCCTTAGCTCATAGAATGTACAACACTAAGAGTGAATCCTAATGTCAACTTTAGATGATGGATGTCAACGTCAATGTAAGTTCATGAACTGTAACAAATGTACAACTCTAGTGGGAGATGCTGATAATGAGGAAGACTATTCAAGTGTGAGGGCAGGGGCTATGTGGAAAATCTTCCTCTAAATTTTTATTTGAATCTAAAACTGCTCTGAAAAACAAAGTCCATTACAGAAATACATACATATATACATAAATAAACACTTTGCCATGAAACACACACACACACAATCTGCAGTTAAAATTTGGTAAGTGGGTGACTATTTTCAAAATCTGTGTCCCTCAAAGTAAGCTACTAAGGCCTTTGCTTCTTGTCCTTTCACCTGCCCAGCTAATCACCCATTTGCAGCTAACACAGGAAAGGCCTGGGATAGTCTCCACAAGTTAATTCCTGCAAAGTGCTTATAACTTGCTCACCACTAGACAGAATTTTTTTTTTTACTACAAAATACATTTTATCTCACTTTAAAGACTTTAGCATTTAAAGATTTATTAGGCCTTCAAGGGAAGTAATTGCCATGGTTTTGATTACAGAACTTCACCTCTTTCTCATCTTCTGTGGCATTAAATATGGCTCTTAGAGCACTCCCCTAGAGAGCAGTAAATTAATATTCACTCACATTTCATCAGGATATCTGACCTCATCTCCTTGTTTTTCATTTTTAATAAACAATTAATTTCCTCAACTCTGAGGAAAACTGGGATCCTACGTACTGTTTCAGAGTTGTAACCTCTTCTGTATTTATTTATTCAGATATTGTAAAGTGAGAGTCAATTCCTGAAGAAGTCAGCTTGGGCACTGCTGTTTTGAGGTGGGGGTTGATCAGCTTACTTTAAATCTATATAATGTAGGTTTATGTCAGTAGATTCTAGACAAGTCTGTATGTCCAGAAAATAAAGAAAATGAAAGGCCCTGTAAGGGAACAACAATATAATAAAGCACTTCTGAATTGCATGTTGAGGGTACTTATCAAAAATTTCAGTTTTCTTCCACAAATAAAAAGGGATGAAGTACAAATAAGGGACAGAATATCATGCCACCTGCTTATTTGGTTGCAAAGGGATGTGGATCATTGTCATCCATCAGTCAGGCCCAAAAGTGACTGCAAGGAGTGGAATACACACCCCATCTCCACAGTAGTAATAGGCAAATAGAATAAATAAGGAATAAGTAAGAAAAACGTTTATTTTTTTATTTACAAATGAAAAGAGAGAAAGAGTGTATGGATCAGTTGCCAATGAGCATATTGATTTATCCCAAGGGCCAGCTGGAGATTGTTGGCATCTCTCAAAATATAGGCTCAAATAAAGATGGAAAGAGAAGGGGCTGAGAGAAACACTGCCTGAAGATCCCCACACATACCTGCTACTGTCTTCTAGAAAGTAAAGCCAAGACGAAAGCTCTAACACTAGTAATAAATAGTTAAAAGAGATAGAAGCATGTTGAATATAAAGTCAGTGGTTATCTAAAATATCTAAAACTGTACCTTGCATAAAATAACCTTAATCAATATTTGTTAAATTGAGCAGAATCTATAAATCTTCCAGGAATTATAAAATAAGCACTTAGAAATGAAAATACCACCATCTAAAATGAATTTAATTAAGGGGAATTCATAACTTAATTCAAAGATAAAATGACATTGAGATGAATTAAATGTTAGAGAGGGTTGATGATTTATTTTGGTTGACTCTAAAAAACCTAATGTGTGATGAGCACTATTTTCTACATAACTAATAAATGTAGAAATTAACTTTATTAAAGAAGAGAAAAATTGGTTGATATGTTTTTCTCTGTTTTGAAAATCATACATCATACTTGGACTCAATAAAGGACAGTTTTTCAGGTTTTCTATTCTAAATGTTTTCACTTGCTATTATTTTGCCAAAGTTTTATTATCTTTACATTGTGATATGTCATAAGAAACAGAGAATCACAGATTCAAGAGATAAGAGGGATTCACCCCCTAATCAGCATCCATCAGGTAAGTCAAGCATCAATGTGCCCTTTTACAGATAAGACAACCGAGGACACCCAAGGCCAGTATTCCTAGAGACAGCTCAAAGCAGGTTTGTTTCTGAGTTTCCCTACAAATACTCTTTGAGCTGTTCCACAAGGTAATGATCCAAAAAAAATGTCAAATGGCTTATCAGAACCAAAAGAATCATGAAATATACTGGAGGAAAGTGGATACAAGCAGAGCTGGATAACCTAGGATAAGATCTGTCTCTGGCTTAGTCATCCATAAAATAAGGGAGTTGGACTACAATCACATGGGACAGAGTTCATCTTTGAGCATTAACACTGGCAGATTATATTTAAGAACTAGGCTGTGAAGGTTTACTCAGGAGGGGAAAAAGCACTCTGATGGATTAGTATGTCATGGATTGTCACCCAAAATAGAGTAGCCCCCAGGTATCTTCCAACTTCAGTACTCCATGGTCCAGAATGCACAGTTCTTTTTTTTTTTTTTTTTTTAAATGCAGGATAACATTTTTTTTTTTTTTTGGTTTTTCAATTACAGTTGTCCCATTTTCCCCCATAACTCTCCCTCACCCAGCCCACCCCTTCTCCCATAATCATATCCCTCCCCCTTGTCCATGTCCATGAGTCATTTATACACGTTCCTTGACTAAAACCCTTCCCTTACTTATCCCCATTCTCTCTCTTCCCCCTCCCCCCTGTTGACTGCTATTCTGCTCTTTGTCCTATTTAGTTCATTTGTTTATGCTGTTCTTTAGTTTCCTGTGGCTTCAATGTAATACGAAGTGTTACACATACATATTGCTTTACTTACTGCATCCCTCTGCCCAACCCCTCTTCCTCTCCTTTTGCTAATTTCCTGTCCTTTGTTTAATGTTCTTTTCCTCACCAGTTTTACAGTTCCTTTCCTTCCTATTTCATTCTGACTTAGAGTTTTCATCCTTCCTCTGTAATTTCACACTAGGCCACTTAATTTCTTCTGTTGAGTATGGTCATCCTTTCACTTCAGATTTCCTTAAGGGGACTGTGATATGGTATTACTCCACGTGTGTATCATTCCCTGCTGAATCAGGGACACTTTAATGTCTTACACACACACACACACACACACACACACACATATACACTTATAGTAGAAAAAAAGAATATTATAGAAAGTACAAAGAAAAAGTCACCCATAAATCTACGTGGTAGTTTTTAATCTCTCTCTCTTTTTAAAAGATTTTACTTATTTTTAGAGAGAGGGGAAGGAAGGGAGAAAGGGAAGGAGAGAAATATCAACGTGTGGTTGCCTCTTGCACACTCCCACCTGGGGACCCGGTTCACAACCAATGCATGTGCCCCAACTGTTACAGAAACAGGGGAGTCCAAGAACAAGCCCCAGAGTTTGCGGCTGGGAGATGGGGAGCAGGAAGCAGCTTTCAGGATGCCCTTTCATGCCTGGAGCTAGTGGTTGGAAACATTGTTGCAAAGATCCGCTTTACTTCCAAGACTCAGGAAGATGCGAGGGATCTTGAACTGTGGGCTGGTACGGAAGAAGCAGACAGAGCCTACGTAGGGTTCTGTGAATGGTCAGAACTCTTGGCAACACCCACTGCGTGAGAGGACGCAGGGAGAGAGAGGAGGCAGGGAGGAAGAGAAGCAGCTGCTTCTCTTGGGCTGGCTCTGGCTCTAGGAGGCTCTCTCTCTCAGGCTCTCTCTGGCCCTCATGCCCTCACTCTCTGGCTCTTGTGGGCTCCCTCCATCTGGCTTGGAGAAGGGATCTCCAGGCTGCCTTAAGAAGAGGCTCTTTCCAGGCTGCTTTGAGAAGGTGAGGAGATCCATGTGGTTTGCAGGAAGAAGGCAGTTTACAAGGAGGCTGAGAATCCAGGCAGTTCTGCATTGAGAGCTGGAGGGCACCACAGCACAGAAAGGTCCTCCCCAATCAGAACTGAGTGATTGGCAGCTACTGGTAAAGCTGAACTGTGCCTAGGAAGCAGGGAAACGGTGTTTCTGACTTTCCTAAGACTGGCCAGGTCTGGGAGGGGGAGGCAGGACTATGTGTAAATAAACAATTCTTTTTCTTTTCACCAAACTCTGGTATTTAGAGTTATAATTCTGGCGGCGGGCAATCGGGCCCCTAACTAAACAGCCCGTGGGTTCTGTTTCAATCGGAGCAGCCCAGGGGTTCCGTTACACAACTGAGAATTAAACTTGCAACCTTTTGGTTCACAGGCCAGCACTCAATCCACTGATCCACACAGGCCAGGGTATAGTTTTTAATTTTAAGAAAAGTGTTTTCTTAGAACATTCAATACCTGACTCTAGTCAGGGCCACTGACCTTTTTTCCATTAGAGTGTCAAATAAGAAAAATGACGACAGCCAACACAATAGCTGTCCAGTGCGAATGAATTAAAATTATACCTATTTTTTTTGTCAGATTGGCAAAAACTATAATGTTTTAGTGCACCGCAAAATTTCAGTAATTAGTTCATGTGTGCCATGAGATGATAAGGTTGAAAACTGCTGCTTTATTGGATAAGACATTGGTCTTAATCCATAAAATATGTAAGAGCAAGACTGAATCCTAATGTCAGCTATAAACAATGGATGGAAATATGTCAATGTAGGTTCATTGTAACAAATGTATTACTTTAGTGGGGGATGTTGATAATGAGTAAAGCTATTCAAGTGTGGGGGCAGGGGCTATATGGAAAATCTCTGTATCTTCTTCTCAATTTTGCTTTGAATCTAAACCTGCATATTGATAAAATCCAGAGAATCTGTTGTTTGTTCTTATTTAAATCTCTTCAACATACTAAGCCTTCATTTTTCTTTTTGTAAATCTACTTACATGGGGAAATAATGAGAATAATAAAGGGTTTAAAGGCTCTTGACTTCCCCCAAATGGGTACAAAACCAAAAATGTATACAGCTGTATGCATGTCAACTAACATTTTGCAACAATCAAAAACAGACATAAAATTTTAAAAGAAATAAATATGCTGAAACATAAATACACAATATATAATAAATAAATGAAATCTTGAAAATATAAAAAACTCCTACATATTCATAAAAATAAGAAAACAATCTAATACCACAGAGAACAAAGGTTATGAACAGGCACTTATGAAGGAATACACAATTTCTAATAAACATATAAAGACATCTTGATGTACAATCAATGCAAATTAAAGGAACAAAGAACTTACACTGCTAAGCATCAGAATATTAACACTTTCAGGAGATAGTTATCAAATGCCAACTCCATGCCAAGTATGATGCCTAGTACAAAAAGTCATCAGAACTCACTGCTTTAGAAGATTTGGAAAGAGAATCTGATACACGTCTGCCCGAAGGAGACTTTGGAAATTCACGGTGGAGATTTTGGCTGAATCTACTAATGCTTTAAATCATTCTTGATTTCTCCTTTTCTCTCACTATACCAACTCCAATCCTCTGACAAAGCCTAAATTCTTTCCTTCTATCCTCAAACATCAATCCAATCTGACTTATTTTCACTATGTTCTAGAACAAATTATTCCAAGACCTCACTATCTCTTGTCTGGCCTACAGTAATGGAATCTCCACAAGAAGCTCTGCTTCTAATATTGCTGTCCTGGAAACTTTCTTTTTTTAAGTAACCACAGTCATATTCTAAATGTAAATTCAATCTGTCATTTATCTGCTCAAAAGAATCCAATGAATTCCCTCAGCTCTTACTGTAAAATCCAGAATTCCTACTGTTAGAACATGGCAGCAGTAGGACCGCCTGCTGGAACTTTTGATGTATGCAAATGAACCATATACAAATTAACTTGGTCCCAGTTTCTTCCATAGGAAATAAAAATGGATTTTGCTCGTTCTCTGAAGAAAGGTTGATGGACCTAGAACAATATATTGACTGGCCTCATGGGAGAAAAGCAGGGAGATGTAAATAACCTGTCAAAAGTGTTGATGGATAAACTTACCCTAACCAAAATGTATGTTCGGAAAAGTGTGGAGTTGGCACCTACAGACTCACAGGCAGGCGATTCCTATGGGCCCCTGTGGGTGACCAGGAGTCTCCACTCCCCCTTCCTTCCCCTTCCTTCCCTTTCCCCTTCCCCTTCCCCTTTCCCCCTTTCCTTGCCCCTACAGGCCCTTGAGTTAGTCTGGGAGTTTCCTCTTCTCTCCAACCCCTTCCCCCTTCTTTCCCCAATAAACCTGGTGTAAAACTGTAGACCATTCTCTGGGTGATTTCTCAGAGCAAAGGCAATATGACACCTACTATTCCACCTTTCTCTCCACTGCCATCTCCTACCAGCCTCCGGTTACCTCCCATGAGCAACCCCTAACCCTGATACCCTGCTTATTCTATTCTAGTCACACCTGTTTCATCCTTCTTCAAATACAAGGAGGATGCTTCTGCCTCAGGGTCTCACATAAACACTCCACTCCAGAAATTCAAATTCTGCCAAATCTTTTCACAGTGGCTATGTCCTTTTGCCCACTTTCTGCTCACCTTTCAATGATCCCTTTCTCCCTTCTTCTTTTTAACAGGTTACCTTAACTCTGATAGCACCCCTGTCACTCCCAAGCCTACATGCTGGTCTACTTTTCTTCAGAACTCTCATCACTACTTGGTATTATGCTGTTGTAATTTTTTCACATTTTATAATCATATATTCTCACACATATACTCTTATGTGTTGGTTGTCTGCCACAGGAATATGAGCTGCTAAACCCAAGAAATTTTTTATTTGCTCAGGATTATCTTTCAAACCATAGAATAATGCAAAGGCATCATAAAATTTTGTTTCATGAATGATTAAATTTATTTAAAATATATATATAATCTTTCAATCTGCAATTCTAATATGAGAACATTACCCTAAAGAAATTACAACAAACAATAGGAGTCACAAAAATGGGGAGACAGAGAAACAACCCCCCATCGAAAGGAAAGGTAGAGTCCCCAGAAAGAGTGCTAAATGAAATAGAGGGGAGCAAACTATCAGATATGGAATTGAAAGCATGGATTATGGAGAAGCTCAATGAGCTCAGCGGAAACTACAAAGAACTCCAGAAAAACTACAGTGAACTCCAGAAGAACTATAAGGAACTTACTGAGAATTATACCAGCATCAAAAAGGACATGGAAGCTATCAATAAGAGCCAGGAGGAAATGAAGAATACGATCTCGGAATTGAAGAACACAGTAGAAGGAATTAAAAACAGGCTAGAGGAAGCAGAAGATCGGATCAGCGAGCTGGAGGACAATGTAGACAAAAACTCACAGACAGTGCAACGAAACGAAAAAAGACTGAACAAGACTGAAGAGGCTCTAAGACAGCTGCAGGACAACATGAAACGTAATAATATCCATATCATAGGAATTCCAGAAGCAGAAGAAGAAGAGCAAGGAATAGAAAACCTCTTTGAAAAACTAATGACAGAAAACTTCCCTAACATGAAGAGAGAAAGAATCATGCAAGTCCAGGAAGCACAGAGGGTCCCAATGAAGATGAACCCCAACAGGCCCACTTCAAGACACATCATAATTAAAATGCCAACATTCAAAGACAAAGAGAGAATCCTAAAAGCAGCAAGAGAGAAACAACTAATAACATACAAGGGAGCTCCAATAAGGCTATCATCAGATTTCTCAGCAGAAACACTACAAGCCAGAAGGGAATGGCAAAATATATTCCAAGTAATGAAAAACAAAGGCCTACAACCAAGAATACTCTACCCAGCAAGGCTCTCATTCAAAATGGAAGGTGAAATAAGGAGTTTCCAAGACAAAAGAAGGCTAAAAGAATACATCTCCACCAAACCAGCATTGCAAGAGATGCTAAAGGGTCTGCTTTAAGAAGATGAAGAAACAGAGAGAGACAGAGAGGAACACGAGTACAAAGGGGGAAAATGACAATGAATAAGTACTGAAAGAAAGAAGGAACTTCTACCATTTGCAACAACATGATTGGAACTAGAGAGAATTATGCTTAGCGAAATAAGCCAGGCAACAAAAGAAAATTACCTTATGCTATCACCTGTTACAGGAAACTAATGAACAACACAAACAAATGAGCAAAATTGAACCAGAAGTATGTAAACAAGGAATAAACTAACAGTAACAAAGGGGGAGATGGGAGGGAGAGAAGTGGTAAGAAGGGGAAGGGTCTAGTCAAAGAACATGTATAAATGACCCATGGACATGGACAACTGGGTGGAGACTGAATGTGGAAGAAGGGGGGGCAGGGTGCAGGGAAGCAAGAGGGGGAAAAAAGTGAGACAACTGTAATGGAAAAACAAACAAACAGAAAAATTTTTAGTGGGGGGAAAAATAAAAATATAAAGAATAGAAATGCAAGTTCAGTGAATATTAGAAGGACAAGGATTTTCCTTCACACTGTATATATTTTCTCCCTATCTGATCCCTCCAGATTTTGGCATTCTAAAGAAGTAAGTAATGACCTAAGTTTCTTTGCATAAAACTAATAAGACCAGTTGTTAATAGAGGTTTTTTTTTGTTTTTTTTTTTGTTTTTTTTAACTAAGACTTTGAATGGAATGTCATGCCTAAAGGAGACATGCTTGGGCTTTGGTTGTTACCAAAAAGCCCTGAGCAACTGGGAATGACTTTCAAAGGTAATAAAAGTCCACGAGATAAAAGGCCTGGTACCTTGAATGGATGAGCGGTCCATAGCAATCTTTCCAGGGAAGGAATGAAGGTTGTTTTCCTGAAAGATGGCTAGAAGGGACCTTAAGACACAATGGAAAACCAGGAAGACCTGGAAAAGACAGGTGTTTATAGGCAAGGCTGAATGCCAGGTATGTGGCTCAGCTTCTGTGCCCTGAAGGGCAGACTGAAGGTCACCCTAAATGTTCCTTGCGTAAGTTCCAGCAAAGCAGAACTAAAGATCATAAGTGATCATTTGCTGCTCTTGTTGTGTTCATGCAAATGAACGGGATAAATTAAAAATGAACTTAATGCAGTCCCTTTAATGACAAGGAGGGTAATCTTAGGGAGAAAAATCACGATTTAAGGAAGATCACAATGCCCAGTGGTAGACTATAAAGTAGTGCAGCTAACCGTCTTTAAAGTTTCTTTTCATTTAAAATTTGTTTTCATTTGAAAGTTAAACTATGTCTGTGGCATTATCAAAGATGTTTAATTTACAGGCAAGAAGAATGTCAAATGCCTTGCAACTGGATGTCTTCCCAGTAAGACAGTCCTACAGTTTTAGAGACTTGTTTGTGAGTTATGTTACATAAATTAACATGTGTTTTCTGTTTTCAAAGGGCATAAGCCTACGATCTCATTACCTGAGTGATTGTCTGTACGTATAGGCCTCACTTAATCCTGTCTGCATTGCTGCCTCCTGAGACTCAACGGTTTGGCTGAACTAAGTGGCTGGGTTGGTGAAGAATGGGGTGGTCTGTGGGCTTCACTTTAAAACTGGTTTCTCTTTTCTATCCTAATGGCTTGGACAGAAAGAGCCCAGAGGCCTGAGAGGGGGGAAACCTAAAATATTTCCCTCAGTCCAAACTAAGTATAATGGGCAAAAGGGTTTTGGACAGATGAGATGTACCTGGCATACCTTCCTCCAAAGAAGCCCTTCTTTTCCCTAATGTGGGACATTGAAAAATTAATACCTGTCTTTTGTCATCTAGTGGTTACGGATTGAATGATGTCCTTTAACCCTGTTGTCCCCAGAATACAACAAGGATGCCAGCCTGTTAAACCAAGCATGCCGTTGTCCAGAGACAGCCAACCAACCTGGAGTCTGCACGATCCTTCCCCTTGTGGGAAGGCCACCCTCGCCTCCACACCCCCACTCTTATTTGGGATTTCTTGACCCAAGGGTAGGTAGGATGATGACCATGTCCAGCTTGAAGCAGCTAGAGGAGCTCGAGACCTTCGTCCATTGTCCTTTATAAGATTGTAAAGGGTCTTAAGTCTGAGAGGGAGGGATTGTTATTTTTTATTGTCAAAATATTTAACTAATTATTTAAAAAAAAAGAAGAATATATGAAAGGGTGAGGCAGGAGAGCTTGTATGTACGACCCATGGGCATGGACTTGGGGAGGGGATTGTTGGTGAAGGGGGGTGCTGGGCGGAGGGGAGCAAAGGGGAAAAATTGGAACTATTGTAACAATATAATCAATAAAATATACTTAAAAAAAAAAAGAAATTACACCCGAACAAGTGGTGCCTTCTCTAGTATTCATTATGGCATTATCAGTAACCATTAAAATGTGAAGAAAAACATATGTCCCCCACATGGGAGCCACCAGACAAATTATAGCACATCCACCTTGTGTAATATAAACAGTACCCCCCAAAAAGGATGAGGTAAATCTACAGGATCTAATAAGGAAGGATCTCTGAGACAATAATATTGTTAAGTGAAACAAACATGTCGATCAATGGCATAGCTATCTTTTTGAAATTCTGATAATGGATTAAAGGTGCCATACTTTATATAGGGAAGATTAAAGTTGGACTATATATTAAAAATCCAGCAAGAACATCTCACAGACTTTGTGAAAGACCTTGTATTTCTATACCCTGTTTAATATCCTGAAAGACCTGTGAATGTGATAAAATGAAAGGAATCCTTCACTGCTGTGTTATTACCAGGCTGTCCAGGTATCATGCACCTCAGAGATGGGAATTTTCTAACATTTCCAGGTAGCCTGCTTAAGGGTTTATCTTAAGAAGTAGTGAGACTGCATTCTACTTTCATGTCACTTGTACACATTATCATTTGTTCTCTTCTTTGTCAACTGGTAAAAGTTGGATCACTACCTTTATTCAATTATCCTTTCTAATTTTATACGTGATGTGTTTATCACAGAACAATTAGAAAAGACATAAAATCATAAAGCAAGATAAGCATATAATCTATAATCCTTACACCAAGAGAAAAACTACTACTAAAATTCTTGCTTATGCATTTTCAGTAACTTTTCAAAGTGCAGATACTCATATACTCTTTTCATAACTTGGAGCATTCTGTATAAGTAGAGATGAGTTTTTTTTCCTTGACCATCTTATAAGCATCCTCTCCAAAGTAAATACATGTGAAAACAAGTTTTCTTTGCTACCTGCATTCTATTTCAGTTTTTACGTGCAATATTTATTCAATCAGTTATTCATTCCTAAATAGTAGACATGAAGTTCCTACCATATACTGGTCACTAACAGGTGCTGGCCATCTGGCTGCTCTTTCTTCCTATAAGTCAGAGAAGACAGAGGCTGAACAAACAGTTATCCCAAAGGCAACACCCTGGTTCCAATTGCTTACATTCATTCTTTCTCTTATTTTCATATCCTAAATCCAATATTTCACAAAATCCTATTAGCTCTACATTTAAAATATAACCAGGTATTTTAAGGTAAAACAAAGCAAAGTAAAATACAGTTTATTTCATGTGAAAGCATGCTGTAGTAAGAAAGGGGGATAAAAGTATAATCTGCTTTATACTTTCCTGTATATACATATATATAAACATATGTATATGTATATGTGTGTGAGTGTGCAGAGAGATAGAGAGAGCGAGACAGAGACAGAAAGAATTTAACAAACATTCCACCCTCAGAAATTCAGATTCTGTAAATCTTTTCATATTTGCTTCCATCTTTGTGCCCATTTCCTGCTCTTACACACACACACACACACACACACACACACACTACACATTTTTTAAGCATGCATGAAATATTCACTATCCTGGGACATAAAACAAACTTCAACACATTTAAAATAATTGAAATCATAGAATATAATCTCAAACCATAATGAGATTTTATTAGACAACAGCCAAGATTTGGAATCAGCCCAAGTGCCCATCAGCAGATGAGTAGATAAAAAAGCTGTGGTGCATTTACACAGTGGAATACTATTTGGGCATAAAAATGAAGGAAATCTTATCTTTTGTAACAGCATGGATGGACCTGAAAAGCATCATGCTAAGTGAAATAAACCAGTCAAAGAAAGACAAATACCATATTAA